>NC_057797.1:489538890-489781930 GCF_018294505.1 Triticum aestivum
AAGAAAGTGAGTGGGAGCTCTGTGGCATTTCTCATATTATATGTGGATGACATACTATTGATGGGAAATGATATAGAACTCTTGGAAAGCATAAAGGCCTACTTGAATAAGTTTTTTCAATGAAGGACCTTGGAGAAGCTGCTTATATATTAGGCATCAAGATCTATAGAGATAGATCGAGACGCCTCATTGGTCTTTCACAAAGCACGTACCTTGATAAGATATTGAAAAAGTTCAATATGGATCAGTCCAAGAAGGGGGTCTTGCATGTATTGCAAGGTGTGAGATTGAGCACGGCTCAATGCTCGACCATGGCAGAAGATAGAGAAAAGATGAGTGTCATCCCCTATGCCTCGGCCATAGGGTCTATCATGTATGCCATGTTGTGTACCAGATTTGATGTTAACCTTGCCGTAAGTTTGGTAGGAAGGTACCAAAGTAATCCCGGCATGGAACACTAGACAACGGTCAAGAATATCCTGAAGTACCTGAAAAGGACTAAGGACATGTTTCTCATTTATGGAGGTGACGAAGAGCTCGTAGTAAAGGGTTACGTTGATGCTAGCTTCGACACAGATCTAGATGACTCCAAGTCACAAACCGGATACATGTATATTTTGAATGGTGGGGCAGTCAGCTGGTGCAGTTGCAAGCAAAGCACCATGGCGGGATCTACATGTGAAGCGGAGTACATGGCAGCCTCAGAGGCAGCACATGAAGCAATCTGGATGAAGGAGTTCATTACCGACCTAGGAGTTATTCCCAATGTGTCGGGCCCGATGACTCTCTTCTGTGACAACACTGGAGCCATTGCCCTTGCCAAGGAGCCCAGGTTTCACAAGAAGACCAGGTATATCAAGCGTCACTTCAACTCCGTTCGTTAAAATGTTCAAAATGGAGACATAGATAATTGTAAAGTGCATATGGACATGAATGTCGCAGATCCGTTGACTAAACCTCTTCCACGAGCAAAACATGATCAACACCAGAACTCTATGGGTGTTCGATTCATCATAATGTAACTAGATTATTGACTCTAGTGCAAGTGGGAGACTGTTGGAAATATGCCCTAGAGGCAATAATAAAATGGTTATTATTATATTTCCATGTTCATGATAATTGTCTATTGTTCATGATATAATTGTGTTATCCGGAAATCGTCATACATGTGTGAATACATAGACCATAACATGTCCCTAGTGAGCCTCTAGCTGACTAGCTCGTTGATCAATAGATGGTTACGGTTTCCTAACCATGGGCATTGGATGTCATTGATAATGGGATCACATCATTAGGAGAATGATGTGATGGACAAGACCCAATCCTAAGCATAGCACAAGATCGTCTAGTTCGTCTGCTAAAGCTTTTCTAATGTCAAGTATCTTTTCCTTAGACCATGAGATTGTGCAACTCCCGGATACCGTAGGAATGCTTTGGGTGTGCCAAACGTCACAACGTAACTAGGTGGCTATAAAGGTGCACTACGGGTATCTCCGAAAGTATCTGTTGGGTTGGCACGAATCGAGACTGGGATTTGTCACTCCGTATGACGGAGAGGTATCTCTGGGCCCACTCGGTAAGACATCATCATAATGAGCTCAATGTGACTAAGGGGTTGGTCACGGGATGGTGTGTTACAGAACGAGTAAAGAGACTTGCCGTACCGAGATTGAACAAGGTATCGGTATACCGACGATCGAATCTCAGGCAAGTGCTATATCGGTAGACAAAGGGAGTTGTATATGTTGGGTTTCGTAGTAATTTCAAAATTTTCCTACGCACACGCAAGATCATGTGATGCATAGCAACGAGAGGGGAGAGTGTTGTCTACGTACCCAACGCAGACCGACTGCGGAAGCGCTGACACAACGTAGAGGAAGTAGTCGTACGTCTTCACGATCCAACCGATCAAGCACCGAAACTACGGCACCTCCGAGTTTGAGCACACGTTCAGCTCGATGACGATCCCCGGACTCTGATCCAGCAAAGTGTCGAGGAAGAGTTCCGTCAGCACGACGGCGTGGTGACGATCTTGATGCACTACAGCAGCAGGGCTTCGCCTAAACTCCGCTACAGTATTATCGGGGACTATGGTGGCAGGGGGCACCGCACACGGCTAAGGAATAGATCACGTGGATCAACTTGTGTGTTTCTGGGGTGCCTCTGCCTCAGTATATAAAGGACTAGAGGGGGGAGGCTGGCCGGCCATAGGAGGCGCGCCAGGAGAGTCCTACTCCCTCTGGGAGTAGGATTCCCCCCCCCCCCAATCCTAGTTGGAATAGGACTCCTTGGGGGGGGGAAGAGAGAGAGGGGGGCCGGCCACCTCTCCTAGTCCTAATAGGACTAGGGGAAGGGGGAGGCACGCGGCCACCTTGGGCTGCCCCTTTCTCCTTTCCACTAAGGCCCATCAAGGCCCATATGGTTCCCGGGGGGTTCCGGTAACCTCCCGGTACTCCGGTAAAATCCCGATTTCACCCGGAACACTTCTGATATCCAAACATAGTCTTCCAATATATCAATCTTTATGTCTCGACCATTTCGAGACTCCTCGTCATGTCCGTGATCACATCCGGGACTCCGAACAACCTTCGGTACATCAAAATGCATAAACTCATAATATAACTGTCATCGTAACCTTAAGCGTGCGGACCCTACGGGTTCGAGAACAATGTAGACATGACCGAGACACGTCTCCGGTCAATAACCAATAGCGGGACCTGGATGCCCATATTGGCTCCTACATATTCTACGAAGATCTTTATCGGTCAGACCGCATAACAACATACGTTGTTCCCTTTGTCATCGGTATGTTACTTGCCCGAGATTCGATCGTCGGTATTCCAATACCTAGTTCAATCTCGTTACCGGCAAGTCTCTTTACTCGTTCTGTAATACATCATCCCGCAACTAACTCATTTAGTTGCAATGCTTGCAAGGCTTAAGTGATGTGCATTACCGAGAGGGCCCAGAGATACCTCTCCGACAATCGGAGTGACAAATCCTAATCTCGAAATACGCCAACCCAACATCTACCTTTGGAGACACCTGTAATGCTCCTTTATAATCACCCAGTTACGTTGTGACGTTTGGTAGCACCCAAAGTGTTCCTCCGGCAAACGGGAGTTGCATAATCTCATAGTCATAGGAACATGTATAAGTCATGAAGAAAGCAATAGCAACATACTAAACGATCGGGTGCTAAGCTAATGGAATGGGTCATGTCAATCAGATCATTCTCTTAATGATGTGATCCCGTTAATCAAATAACAACTCATTGTTCATGGTTAGGAAACATAACCATCTTTGATTAACGAGCTAGTCAAGTAGAGGCATACTAGTGACACTTTGTTTGTCTATGTATTCACACATGTATTATGTTTCCGGTTAATACAATTCTAGCATGAATAATAAACATTTATCATGATTATAAGGAAATAAATAATAACTTTATTATTGCCTCTAGGGCATATTTCCTTCAGTCTCCCACTTGCACTAGAGTCAATAATCTAGATTACACTGTAATGATTCTAACACCCATGGAGCCTTGGTGCTGATCATGTTTTGCTCGTGGAAGAGGCTTAGTCAATGGGTCTGCAACATTCAGATCCGTATGTATCTTGCAAATCTCTATGTCTCCCACCTGGACTAGATCCCGGATGGAATTGAAGCATCTCTTGATGTGCTTGGTTCTCTTGTGAAATCTGGATTCCTTTGCCAAGGCAATTGCACCAGTATTGTCACAAAAGATTTTCATTGGACCCGATGCACTAGGTATGACACCTAGATCGGATATGAACTCCTTCATCCAGACTCCTTCGTTTGCTGCTTCCGAAGCAGCTATGTACTCCGCTTCACATGTAGATCCCGCTACGACGCTTTGTTTAGAACTGCACCAACTGACAGCTCCACCGTTTAATGTAAACACGTATCCGGTTTGCGATTTAGAATCGTCCAGATCAGTGTCAAAGCTTGCATCAACGTAACCTTTTACGACGAGCTCTTTGTCACCTCCATATACGAGAAGCATATCCTTAGTCCTTTTAGGTATTTCAGGATGTTCTTGACCGCTGTCCAGTGATCCACTCCTGGATTACTTTGGTACCTCCCTGCTAGACTTATAGCAAGGCACACATCAGGTCTGGTACACAGCATTGCATACATGATAGATCCTATCGCTGATGCATAGGGAACATCTTTCATATTCTCTCTATCTTCTGCAGTGGTCGGGCATTGAGTCTTACTCAATTTCACACCTTGTAACACAGGCAAGAATCCTTTCTTTGCTTGATCCATTTTGAACTTCTTCAAAATTTTGTCAAGGTATGTTGTTTGTGAAAGTCCAATTAAGCGTCTTGATCTATCTCTATAGATCTTAATGCCTAATATGTAAGCAGCTTCACCGAGGTCTTTCATTGAAAAACTCTTATTCAAGTATCCCTTTATGCTATCCAGAAATTCTATATCATTTCCAATTAACAATATGTCATCCACATATAATATCAGAAATGCTACAGAGCTCCCACTCACTTTCTTGTAAATACAGGCTTCTCCAAAAGTCTGTATAAAACCAAATGCTTTGATCACACTATCAAAACGTTTATTCCAACTCCGAGAGGCTTGCACCAGTCCATAAATGGATCGCTGGAGCTTGCACACTTTGTTAGCTCCCTTTGGATCGACAAAACCTTCTGGTTGCATCATATACAACTCTTCTTCCAGAAATCCATTCAGGAATGCAGTTTTGACATCCATCTGCCAAATTTCATAATCATAAAATGCGGCAATTGCTAACATGATTCGGACAGACTTAAGCATCGCTACGGGTGAGAAGGTCTCATCGTAGTCAATCCCTTGAACTTGCCGAAAACCTTTTGCGACAAGTCGAGCTTTGTAGACAGTAATATTACCGTCAGCGTCAGTCTTCTTCTTGAAGATCCATTTATTCTCAATTGCTTGCCGATCATCGGGCAAGTCAACCAAAGTCCACACTTTGTTCTCATACATGGATCCCATCTCAGATTTCATGGCTTCAAGCCACTTTGCGGAATCTGGGCTCACCATCGCTTCTTCATAGTTCGTAGGTTCATCATGATCTAGTAGCATGACTTCCAGAACGGGATTACCGTACCACTCTGGTGCGGATCTTACTCTGGTTGATCTACGAGGTTCAGTAGTATCTTGTTCTGAAGTTTCATGATCATCATCATTAGCTTCCTCACTAACTGGTGTAGGTGTCATAGAAACAGTTTTCTGTGATGTACTACTTTCCAATAAGGGAGTAGGTACAGTTACCTCGTCAAGTTCTACTTTCCTCCCACTCACTTCTTTCGAGAGAAACTCCTTCTCCAGAAAGTTTCCGAATTTAGCAACAAAAGTCTTGCCTTCGGATCTGTGATAGAAGGTGTATCCAATAGTTTCCTTTGGATATCCTATGAAGACACATTTCTCCGATTTGGGTTCGAGCTTATCAGGTTGAAGCTTTTTCACATAAGCATCGCAGCCCCAAACTTTTAGAAACGACAACTTTGGTTTCTTGCCAAACCACAGTTCATAAGGCGTCGTCTCAACGGATTTTGATGGTGCCCTATTTAACGTGAATGCGGCCGTCTCTAGAGCGTATCCCCAAAACGATAGCGGTAAATCAGTAAGAGACATCATAGATCGCACCATATCCAGTAAAGTACGATTACGACGTTCGGACACACCATTACGCTGAGGTGTTCCGGGTGGCGTGAGTTGCGAAACTATTCCACAATTTTTCAAATGTACACCAAACTCGTAACTCAAATATTCTCCTCCACGATCAGATCGTAGAAACTTTATTTTCTTGTTACGATGATTTTCAACTTCACTCTGAAATTCTTTGAACTTTTCAAATGTTTCAGACTTATGTTTCATTAAGTAGATATACCCATATCTGCTTAAATCATCTGTGAAGGTGAGAAAATAACGATATCCGCCACGAGCCTCAATATTCATCGGACCACATACATCTGTATGTATGATTTCCAACAAATCTGTTGCTCTCTCCATAGTACCGGAGAACGGCGTTTTGGTCATCTTGCCCATGAGGCACGGTTCGCAAGTACCAAGTGATTCATAATCAAGTGGTTCCAAAAGTCCATCAGAATGGAGTTTCTTCATGCGCTTTACACCGATATGACCTAAACGGCAGTGCCACAAATAAGTTGCACTATCATTATCAACTCTGCATCTTTTGGCTTCAACATTATGAATATGTGTGTTACTACTATCGAGATCCAACAAGAATAGACCACTCTTCAAGGGTGCATGACCATAAAAGATATTACTCATATAAATAGAACAACCATTATTCTCTGATTTAAATGAATAACCGTCTCGCATCAAACAAGATCCAGATATAATGTTCATGCTTAACGCTGGCACCAAATAACAATTATTTAGGTCTAATACTAATCCCGAAGGTAGATGTAGAGGTAGCGTGCCGACTGCGATCACATCGACTTTGGAACCGTTTCCCACGCGCATCGTCACCTCGTCCTTAACCAATCTTCGCTTGATCCGTAGTCCCTGTTTCGAGTTGCAAATATTAGCAACAGAACCAGTATCAAATACCCAGGTGCTACTGCGAGCATTAGTAAGGTACACATCAATAACATGTATATCACATATACCTTTGTTCACCTTGCCATCCTTCTTATCCGCCAAATACTTGGGGCAGTTCCGCTTCCAGTGACCAGTCTGCTTGCAATAGAAGCACTCAGTTTCAGGCTTAGGTCCAGGTTTGGGTTTCTTCTCTTGAGTAGCAACTTGCTTGCCGTTCTTTTTGAAGTTCCCCTTCTTCTTCCCTTTGCCCTTTTTCTTGAAACTAGTGGTCTTGTTGACCATCAACACTTGATGCTTCTTCTTGATTTCTACCTCCGCAGCTTTCAGCATCGCGAAGAGCTCGGGAATAGTCTTGTTCATCCCTTGCATATTATAGTTCATCACGAAGCTCTTGTAGCTTGGTGGCAGTGATTGAAGAATTCTGTCAATGACGCTATCATCTGGAAGATTAACTCCCAATTGAATCAAGTGATTATTATACCCAGACATTTTGAGTATATGCTCACTGACAGAACTGTTCTCCTCCATCTTGCAGCTATAGAACTTATTGGAGACTTCATATCTCTCAATCCGGGCATTTGCTTGAAATATTAACTTCAACTCCTGAAACATCTCATATGCTCCATGACGTTCAAAACGTCGTTGAAGTCCCGATTCTAAGCCGTAAAGCATGGCGCACTGAACTATCGAGTAGTCATCAGCTTTGCTCTGCCAGACGTTCATAACATCCGGCGTTGCTCCTGCAGCAGGCCTGGCACCCAGCGGTGCTTCCAGGACGTAATTCTTCTGTGCAGCAATGAGGATAATCCTCAAGTTACGGACCCAGTCCGTGTAATTGCTACCATCATCTTTCAACTTTGCTTTCTCAAGGAACGCATTAAAATTCAACGGAACAACAGCACGAGCCATCTATCTACAATCAAACATAAACAAGCAAGATACTAATCAGGTACTAAGTTTCATGATAAATTTAAGTTCAGTTAATCAAGTTAATTAAAGAACTCCCACTTAGATAGACATCCCTCTAATCCTCTAAGTGATTACGTGATCCAAATCAACTAAACCATAACCGATCATCACGTGAGATGGAGTAGTTTTCAATGGTGAACATCGTTATGTTGATCATATCTACTATATGATTCACGCTCGACCTTTCGGTCTCCGTGTTCCGAGGCCATATCTGTATATGCTTGGCTCGTCAAGTATAACCTGAGTATTCCGCGTGTGCAACTGTTTTGCACCCGTTGTATTTGAACGTAGAACCTATCACACCCGATCATCACGTGGTGTCTCAGCACGAAGAACTTTCGCAACGGTGCATACTCAGGGAGAACACTTCTTGATAATTTAGTGAGAGATCATCTTATAATGCTACCGTCAATCAAAGCAAGATAAGATGCATAAAAGGATAAACATCACATGCAATCAATATAAGTGATATGATATGGCCATCATCATCTTGTGCTTGTGATCTCCATCTCCGAAGCACCGTCGTGATCACCATCGTCACCGGCGTGACACCTTGATCTCCATCGTAGCATCGTTGTCGTCTCGCCAAGCTTATGCTTCCACGACTATCACTACCGCTTAGTAATAAAGTAAAGCATTACATCGCGATTTCATTGCATACAATAAAACGACAACCATAAGGCTCCTGCCAGTTGCCGATAACTCGGTTACAAAACATGATCATCTCATACAATAAAATTCAGCATCATGTCTTGACCATATCACATCACAACATGCCCTGCAAAAACAAGTTAGACGTCCTCTACTTTGTTGTTGCAAGTTTTACGTGGCTGCTACGGGCTTAAGCAAGAACCAATCTCACCTACGCATCAAAACCACAACGATAGTTTGTCAAATAGACTCGTTTTAACCTTCGCAAGGACCGGGCGTAGCCATACTCGGTTCAACTAAAGTTGGAGAGACAGTCGCCCGCAAGCCACCTATGTGCAAAGCACGTCGGGGGAACCGGTCTCGCGTAAGCGTACGCGTAATGTTGGTCCGGTTCGTCTCGTCCAACAATACCGCCGAACCAAGTATGACATGCTGGTAGCAGTATACTTATATCGCCCACAACTCACTTGTGTTCTACTCGTGCATATAACATCACATAAATAACCTAGGCTCGGATGCCACTGTTGGGGTTTCGTAGTAATTTCAAAATATTCCTACGCACACGCAGATCATGTGATGCATAGCAACGAGAGGGGAGAGTGTGTCTACGTACCCATGCAGAGCCGATGCGGAAGCGTTGAACAACGTAGAGGAAGTAGTCGTACGTCTTCACGATCCAACCGATCAAGCACCAAAACTACGGCACCTCCGAGTTCGAGCACACGTTCGCTCGATGACGATCCCCGGCTCCGATCCAGCAAAGGTGTCGGAGAAGAGTTCCGTCAGCACGACGGCGTGGTGACGATCTGATGCACTACAGCGCAGGCTTCGCCTAAACTCGCTACAGTATTATCGAGGACTATGGTGGCAGGGGGCACCGCACACGGCTAAGGAATAGATCACGTGGATCAACTTGTGTGTTTCTGGGGTGCCTCTGCCTCAGTATATAAAGGACTAGAGGGGGGAGGCTGGCCGGCCATAGGAGGCGCGCCAGGAGAGTCCTACTCCCTCTGGGAGTAGGATTCCCCCCCCCCAATCCTAGTTGGAATAGGACTCCTTGAGGGGGGAAAGAGAGAGAGGGGGGCCGGCCACCTCTCCTAGTCCTAATAGGACTAGGGGAAGGGGGGAGGCGCGCGGCCACCTTGGGCTGCCCCTTTCTCCTTTCCACTAAGGCCCATCAAGGCCCATATGGTTCCCGGGGGGTTCCGGTAACCTCCCGGTACTCCGGTAAAATCCCGATTTCACCCGGAACACTTCCGATATCCAAACATAGGCTTCCAATATATCAATCTTTATGTCTCGACCATTTCGAGACTCCTCGTCATGTCCGTGATCACATCCGGGACTCCGAACAACCTTCGGTACATCAAAATGCATAAACTCATAATATAACTGTCATCGTAACCTTAAGCGTGCGGACCCTACGGGTTCGAGAACAATGTAGACATGACCGAGACACGTCTCCGGTCAATAACCAATAGCGGGACCTGGATGCCCATATTGGCTCCTACATATTCTACGAAGATCTTTATCGGTCAGACCGCATAACAACATACGTTGTTCCCTTTGTCATCGGTATGTTACTTGCCCGAGATTCGATCGTCGGTATTCCAATACCTAGTTCAATCTCGTTACCGGCAAGTCTCTTTACTCGTTCTGTAATACATCATCCCGCAACTAACTCATTTAGTTGCAATGCTTGCAAGGCTTAAGTGATGTGCATTACCGAGAGGGCCCAGAGATACCTCTCCGACAATCGGAGTGACAAATCCTAATCTCGAAATACGCCAACCCAACATCTACCTTTGGAGACACCTGTAATGCTCCTTTATAATCACCCAGTTACGTTGTGACGTTTGGTAGCACCCAAAGTGTTCCTCCGGCAAACGGGAGTTGCATAATCTCATAGTCATAGGAACATGTATAAGTCATGAAGAAAGCAATAGCAACATATTAAACGATCGGGTGCTAAGCTAATGGAATGGGTCATGTCAATCAGATCATTCTCTTAATGATGTGATCCCGTTAATCAAATAACAACTCATTGTTCATGGTTAGGAAACATAACCATCTTTGATTAACGAGCTAGTCAAGTAGAGGCATACTAGTGACACTATGTTTGTTTATGTATTCACACATGTATTATGTTTCTGGTTAATACAATTCTAGCATGAATAATAAACATTTATCATGATTATAAGGAAATAAATAATAACTTTATTATTGCCTCTAGGGCATATTTCCTTTAGTATACGGGATTGATTGAATCCTTGACATCGTGGTTCATCCGATGAGACCATCATGGAACATGTGGGAGCCAACATGGGTATCCAGATCCCGCTGTTGGTTATTGACCGGAGAGATGTCTCGGTCATGTCTGCATGGTTCCCGAACCCGTAGGGTCCACACACTTAAGGTTCGATAACACTATGGTTATAGGGAATAGAAGTACGTGGTTACTGAATGTTGTTCGGAGTCCCTTATGAGACCACGGACGTCACGAGGAGTTCCGGAATGGTCCGGAGGTAAAGATTTATATATGGGAAGTCCCGTTTTGGACACCGGAAGTGTTCTGGGCGTTATCGGTAACGTACCGGGACCACCGGAAGGGTTCAGGGTCCATAGGGAGGGGCCATGTGACGCCCCGAGACCGTTGTGCCAGGTGTCTTCCAGTTATTCGATGTCATTGTCATGTCATCTGCTTGCGTGTTGCATCTTATCATGTCATCATCCGCATTGCATCATCATGTTTTCAAAACTTGCATTCGTCCGGGTTCTCCGAGTTCTCTCCGTTGTCCGTTCTGAGTCCAACCACACTTGCACGCGCCCGCGGCTTGTCCGAAATATTATTTTATAAGTGGCCGAAAAATGTTCTCGGAATGGGATGAGAGTTGGCGTGCGGTCTTATTATAGTGTAGATAGACCGCCTGTCAAATTTCATCGCATTCGGAGTCATTTGATGCCCCAACGGATAACTATGGCGACATTATAGTCGGCCAAACGTCGGACGTTTTTGGTCTCCGGAAATAGTCGCCGGGCCTCTATCTCTCTTCTCTCCTCTCTGCCCGAGGCCTTCTGCACAACCCACACGCTCCAACCTACCCATCCTCGTGTCCGAAGCCGTCGGATCGCGATCGGAGGCTCCGAAAACCCCCCCTAAACCCCCTAACCCTAGAACCTGCCCTATATAAACCACCTCCCCTTCCATTTTTGGGCAGCTACCTACCCCTCCTCCTAAAATTCTGTGCTCGGAATCATCAGCCGCCGCCTCCACCTCGTTTTCCGCAGCCACCCTCTTCCCCGCCGCCACTTGGCACCTCCTCCTCCACCACCAGCCGCCGTGGCCCGTGAAGCCCATCCGGGGCCTGCCCAGGCCCGGATCTCTCCACCGTCGCATGTACGCTGCTCCTGAGATGTCCCGCTCGTTCTGGGTCGGGAGAGCCTCCCGAGCTCCTCCCGCTCGATCTGGAGAATCCCCGCGCCGGCCGAGCCTCCTCCTCCTTACCTCGTCGCCAGTGAGCGCCGTTGTCAGACAAGCCGGCCAGGCCAGTACCCCGCCGCCCTATGCCTTCCCTGACCGTCTCCCTCTCCTCCTCCCTCTAACCTCTCTCTCTCTCCCGCCATGTTCAGGGTCCCCCATTGCTGCCGGATCTGGGTGCCCCGCCGTCGTCCTGCTCGTTTCCGGCCTCCCCTGCCGCTGCCTCGCCCGGATCAGGTGGATCCGGCGAGTTCTTCGCCGCCGCCGTCCGCATCGAGTTCCGGTTCGTTCCTTGCTTCAGGAACGAGAGGACGAGGCGCCCGTTCGCCCACGCCTCGCGTTGACCGCGCCTTCGCCAAGTCCAGCGCCAACGCGTGCTTGGGCCACCTCCCATTCATTCGTTGACCACAGGCCCAGCCAGCGCCAGGAGGGCCCAGCTTCCTCCGCGGCCTGCCCACACCGCGCCTGCGCCGAGGCCCAGCCGCCTACCTTGTCCAGCCTAGCACCGACGGGCCAAGGCCCATGGGTGAGGCCACACCACAGCGCCCCTCCTCTATTTTTTTCTCCTGTTGGGCCAACTTGTTTCAGCCCGTAATGGTTTTTTTTTCAGATCTTGCGTTTTTGTCATTCTTTCCAGAGAGTGCAGTTTTACGGAAAAGCCCTCTTACATCATGCATTTAATAACTCACAAACCGTGCATCGGATTTAAACAAACTTTATATGAAAAATGCTTAGTTTTTCATCTAGTTTCAAAATATGTCATTTTCAACCATGTTTAAAATGTTGTTTGTTTAAATTTGCCCAAATGCCATGCTAAAATGATTTAATTCATAACTAAATAACCGTAACTCGGAATTTAATAAACTTTATATGTAAATGGGGTGGAAAAATGCCTAGTTTAACATGGTGGTTTTATTTTGCATGTTTAATAACTCTAAAATTGTGTTTAGGGCAGAGTAGTACCAAATCTAATTTATGCACATGAGGAGTTTCCGGATTTGTTGTTCGTTGCTTCCGGCCTCATTTAACCTTGACTAGATAGGTAGTTTTAATTTGCTTCACCCTCTTGCCATGTTTAACAACATTTAATATTGTTGGGTACATAAATGAGATCGAACTAAATAACTTGAATGTGGTGTTTCGTCAATATGCAACGGAGTTGCATATTGAGCTCCACTTAATTGTAGGGTTGTTTGTGCACTTTGTCGTGCCATGCCATGCCTCATTAAACCGGACATGCATCATATTTGTTTGTGCATCATGCCTTGTCTATGTGGTGGTTGTTTACTATGTTGTTTGCTTTCTTTCCGGTGTACTTCTTCTCGGTAATCTGGTAACGTTGCGTTTGTAAGGATTCGTTGGCTACGTTCGTTTGTCTTCTTCATGGACTCGTTCTTCTTCCTTGCGGGATCTCAGGCAAGATGACCATACCCTCGAAATCACTTCTATCTTTGCTTGCTAGTTGCTCGCTCTTTTGCTATGCCTATGTTGTGATACCTACCACTTGCTTGTCATGCCTCCCATATTGTTGAACCAAGCCTCTAACCCACCTTGTCCTAGCAAACCATTGTTTGGCTATGTTACCGCTTTGCTCAGCCCCTCTTATAGCGTTGTTAGTTGCAGGTGAAGATTGAAGTTTGTTCCTTGTTGGAACATGGAGATGTTGTTCCTTGTTGGAACATGGAGATGTCGTTCCTTGTTGGAACATGTTTACTTGTTGGGATATCACAATATCTCTTATCTAATTAATGCATCTATACACTTGGTAAAGGGTGGAAGGCTCGGCCTTATGCCTGGTGTTTTGTTCCACTCTTGCTGCCCTAGTTTCCGTCATATCGGTGTTATGTTCCCGGATTTTGCGTTCCTTACGCGGTTGGGTATAATGGGAACCCCTTGACAGTTCGCCTTGAATAAAACTCCTCCAGCAAGGCCCAACATTGGTTTTACCATTTGCCACCTAGCCGTTTTTCCCTTGGGTAGGCCTGCCCAAGGGTCATCTTTATTTAAACCCCCGGGCCAGTGCTCCTCTGAGTGTTGGTCCAACTTGTCAGCCGCCGGTGGCCACCAGGGGCAACTCTCGGCTAGCCTACCGGAAGTTTGGACAATCCGGTGTGCCCTGAGAACGAGATATGTGCAGCTCCTATCGGGATTTGTCGGCACATTCGGGTGGCTTTGCTGGTCTTGTTTTACCATTGTCGAAATGTCTTGTAACCGGGACTCCGAGTCTGATCGGGTCTTCCCGCTAGAAGGAATATCCTTCGTTGACCGTGAGAGCTTGTGATGGGCTAAGTTGGGACACCCCTGCAGGGATTTGAACTTTCGAAAGCCATGCCCGCGGTTATGGGCAGATGGGAATTTGTTAATGTCCGGTTGTAGAAAACCTAAAGTTGATCTTAATTAAAATGCATCAACCGCGTGTGTAGCCGTGATGGTCTCTTTTTGGCGGAGCCCGGGAAGTGAACATGGTGTTGGAGTTATGCTTGACGTAGGTTGTTCTAGGATCACTTCTTGATCATAGTTGTTCGACTGTGCTTTTGCCCTCTCTTCTCGCTCCCATTTGCATATGTTAGCCACCATATATGCTAGTCGCTTGCTGCAGGTCCACCTCATACCTTTACCTTACCCATAAGCTTAAATAGTCTTGATCGTGAGGGTGTGAGATTGCTGAGTCCCCGTGACTCACAGATACTTCCAAAACCAGTTTGCAGGTGCCGATGATACCATGCAGGAGACTCAACCAAGCTCAAGGAGGAGCTCGATGAAGATCTTGTCCTTTGTATTGTTTTGTTCTAGTTTATCAGTAGTGGAGCCCAGTTGGGGTCGATCGGGGATCTGTGTAGCATTTGGGGTTTTCTTCTTTTATTTTGGGTTCCGTAGTCAGACCTTGATTGTATCTGTTTGATGTAATGCTTTATTCATGTAATTGTGTGAAGTGGCGATTGTAAGCCAACTATGTATCTCTGTCCCTTATGTATTACATGGGTTGTGTGAAGATTACCTCACTTGCGACATTGCTTTCAATGCGGTTATGCCTCTAAGTCGTGCTTCGACACGTGGGAGATATAGCCGCATCGAGGGCGTTACAAGTTGGTATCAGAGCCTTCCCCGACCTTAGGAGCCCCCACTGCTTGATCGAATTAGCTGACGAGTTGAGTCTAGAAAAATGTTTTGAGTCATTTAGGAATTATATATCAGAGAGTTAGGAATTCTTTTTACTCCCCAGTCCCTTCATCGCTCTGGTAAGGCATCCTGACGTAGAGTTTTGACTCTTCTCTTCTCAAATTTCACTAAAAAAATTTAGGATCACGCGGGTATCTTGGAATCGTTCCGATGGTTTTGTGACGAGAACATTGTTCTTGGTGCCTCCTATCATTTAGGCGTTGTGGCAGTGTCCCGGGGAGTTGAGTTCCGAGGTGTTGTCGTCACAATTTTATCGTTGCAGTTCTGGAATACCTGAGTTTAGTTTCGCCGACATCGAAAATCTCTTTTATGCAGTTGTTGGTGAGATAACCTCAACGCCACCCAGTACTGGGGCGGGAGTTCGGGAGTATTGCCATAACTCGTATAACGAATGCTTTTCGAAGGTTGAGGTAGACGATTTCCGAAGGTTTCTTGGTTATGTGTTGAAGGATGGATACAGCTGGATGTAGGATTTGCTAGTTTTGGGTGAGATATTATGCTTCCCATGTATCCCCAACACCTGATTGCATAACCGGAAAATTTCGGGAGTTTATAAGTGGGAATTCAAGTAGCTCTTAGGATATCTTTCTGACAGATGTATGATTTGAAATTGGGGTTCGACGTCTAGTGGTCTGCCTATTCACGTTCGGTTTTACAGTGGTCTCGTTGTGTCTTAAAGAGTCCTTGGCTATGCCGACTCGAGGACGCTTCGTATGTCATGTGCACTGCCTTGTACATGATGGTGCTGTACGATCGAGCCCGTGTAGGCCCCACCACGAAAACTTCGGATGAAATCTCTATCATATGTTTGTTCCGGCTTATTCCGCTAGCCAATCCTTTGTGTTGTTTTTGAGTTGTGGTATTCGAGTTGCTTCGAAGTCAAGTGTTGATTCCATATCTTTTCTAAGCGGTGTTCTCATATTTCTATGTGAATACTTATCCTTCTCGATCATCGAGTTTGTCTTTTCAATTTCTTTTCGACCGGTGTGCTCCTCTTAAAATGGATCCAATCTTGTCAACATTCACAAGATCAATTATCAGTTTTTCTCAACGGTATTTGTTTCATCTGTCTCCAAGTTGCCTTTGTTTTTCCCGCCACCCACCCTTTTTATTCAAGGATTCAGATGTCTTAATCAAGTATCCTTTTATTCATGTGAAGTCTCTCCATTCTTTTCCGTCAATATTCTTACCCGGTGATTCTCAAGATGTTCTACTAGTTCATCATTCTTCATTCTTTGTTTCTTTTATCCTCTCCGGTGGATTCAATTCAAGCTTTATGGATCATATCCTTTTTCTCCTTTCTAATACCTTCTCATGCCGGTGCACCTCATAATCATCCACTTCTTGCTATTCTTTTGTTCCGGAGTGCTCAAGATATTTCAAAGATTCGTGTCTCCACTCTGCATTCGTTCAAGATCTTTCGAGGATGTTCTCTCATTCAAGTCTTTTAATTCAACCGGTGTAATCTATCTTCCAAGCGACCTTTTCAATGGTGTTTTTTTGAGTGGGCCCTAACCCACAGGTCTTTTCCCAAGATCTTACCTGACTCTTCTAATTTTCTCGGAGCTATCCTAAATTTGTTTCAAAGTTTGACGTAAGAATGAGTTATCATCAGTCAAATGCCTTTCTCCAAGATCTTTCAATTTCTTTTCATCATTGGTTCAACCGCTTCGTTTTTTTTTGGGATTCTCTCGGAGTGCCTAAATAATTCATGGTGGTGTTTCTCATCGTCATTCTCGGATTTTGAAGACTGAAGAAGAGTTTTTCCTCCATATCCTTCATGTTCTCTCGAGATTCATGGTTCTAGCTTGATGTCCTCCTCTCATAATTGTTTTCGATTGTGAGAATTCTTTTCACCCATCTGGAGCATTTCATGAGTTGTTTCCATTTCTTTCCTCGGAGGCCATCTTTTCAAATATTACTCATTCCCAGTTTTCAGCTCTCGTTCTCCAAATCTTACCGGGGCATCGTTCAAGTATTCTCTAGTCAGCGCGTGATCTCTTCGTTCTTTTGTATCAATTCTCTCAAGTATCTTCGTTCTTTTTTTTAATTCCTCCCGATGTTCCTTTATCTTTTGCTCGTTCATTTTTAATTCTTACGGTGGTTTGCTCAAGATTCTATTCCATGGTTATCATATTAATTCATTCGTTGTTTCAATCCTACCAGTGGTTCGTTGAAGACCTTCTCAAGTTTAAGCTATACCTCTCTTTAATCTTTTCCATGAGAATAAGTAGTATGCCAAATATGTTGATTGTCATCAATTTAAATTGGTGAAGGATAAGCATAATGTAATTCTTATTCTTGTTTCATCCAAGCGATTAATTCCTTATTCCGGAGGGTCATCAACTTCTCGGTTGCAATTGTTTCATCTTTTCTTTTCCAGAGTTCCAAGCTCTCTCAATTTGTTTCATCGTGAAGATCCATCTAATCACTAGAAGTCTTCACTTTGTGCTTTCAACTTCTTTTTCCTTCCGTTTGATCGTCCTTTTGTTTAACGGAGTTCTTCATGAAGGTTCTACATGATGGTTCATAAAGTATTTAATTCCTTCTCAAAGTGTTCATTGAGATCCTTTTCAGAGGAGCTCAAGCATTATTCATCTTGCAACCCGGAGCGCAATTATTCTCCCTTATCTTTGAGGTGGTAATTTATCATTCTTCATTCACAAGAATGAAATATTTTAAATCCATCAATCTCTTCTTTGGAGTTATCTTGGGTTATATTTCACATAAAGCCTTCCCTAAGGTTTGTTGCTATCTATGGTGCTTATAAAGGACCCAAGTTCTTCTTTATCCTCCCGGTGAAATACTTTCTCGTCTCCTTGTTGATATCAATCCAATGCTTCTTCCCGTGAGTGGCAGGTTGTCACCTCATAATTTGAGATGTATTCCATAAGACCATATCAAGATTATTCTTTTCGCTGTTGGTTTTCCAACAACTCCGTTCCAGCATTTGTTGTAAGCGTGCTCTCTCAAGATCTTGTTTTCTACTTCGTTCACTCCTTTCCATTCTCTCTTTTCTTCTGGAGGCATTTTGATGTTGCTCTCTTCTACCTTTCTTCTTGTTCTTGTCAAGATCAAGTTGTTTTTATCTTATCAAGTGTTGCATCTCTTTTCAACCGGAGTGCTATACGAATTTGTTCTTCTTTGTTCCTCCTTTCTATCAGTGTGTTTTCAATTTTGTTCATCTCCTTTGTATTCTTTTCTCGTATTTGCTTAACCTCTCAAGGTTCTTTGGTTTCACTTGTTTGTCAAAGCAGCAACTTAGTTTTACCTCTTCTCTTTTCTCTTCCATTTTTCCTCCGGTGCCATTCTAAATCTCGGGACGAGATCCTCTCGTAGTGGTGGAGTGTTGTGACGCCCCGAGACCGTTGCGCCAGGTGTCTTCCAGTTATTCGATGTCATTGTCATGTCATCTGCTTGCGTGTTGCATCTTATCATGTCATCATCCGCATTGCATCATCATGTTTTCAAAACTTGCATTCGTCTGGCTTCTCCGAGTTCTCTCTGTTGTCCGTTCTGAGTCCAACCACACTTGCACGCGCCCGCGGCTTGTCCGAAATATTATTTTATAAGTGGCTGAAAAATGTTCTCAGAATGGGATGAGAGTTGGCGTGCGGTCTTATTATAGTGTAGATAGACCGCCTGTCAAATTTCATCGCATTCGGAGTTCATTTGATGCCCCAACGGATAACTATAGCGACATTATAGTCGGCCAACGTCGGACGTTTTCGGTCTCCGGAAACAGTCGTCGGGCCTCTATCTCTCTTCTCTCCTCTCTGCCCGAGGCCTTCTGCACAACCCACACGCTCCAACCTACCCCTCCTCGTGTCCGGAGCCGTCGGATCGCGATCGGAGGCTCCGAAAACCCCCCTAAACCCCCTAACCCTAGAACATGCCCTATATAAACCACCTCCCCTTCCATTTTTGGGCAGCTACCTAACCCTCCTCCTAAAATTCTGCGCTCCTAATCATCAGCCGCCGCCTCCACCTCATTTTCCGCAGCCACCCTCTTCCCCGCCGCCACTTGGCACATCCTCCTCCACCACTAGCCGCCATGGCCCGTGAAGCCCATCCGGGGCCCGCCTAGGCTCGGATCTCTCCACCGTCGCCTGTACGCCGCTCCTGAGATGTCCCGCTCGTTCTGGGTCAGGAGAGCCTCCCGAGCTCCTGCCGCTCGATCTGGAGCATCCCTGCGCCGGCCGAGCCTCCTCCTCCTTACCTCGTCGCTGGTGAGCGCCATCGTCGGACAAGTCAGCCAGCCAGTACCCCGTCGCCCTATGCCTTCCCTGACCGTCTCCCTCTCCTCCTCCCTCTAACCTTTCTCTCTCCCGCCATGTTCAGGGTCCCCCATGGCCGCCGAATCTGGGTGCCCCGCTGTCGTCCTGCTCATTTCCGGCCTCCCCTGCCGCTGCCTCGCCCGGATCAGGTGGATCCGGCGAGTTCTTCGCCGCCGCCGTCCGCATCGAGTTCCGGTTCGTTCCCTGCTTCAGGAACGAGAGGACGAGGCGCCCGTTCGCCCGCGCCTCGCGTTGACCGCGCCTTCGCCAAGTCCAGCGCCAGCTCGTGCTTGGGCCACCTCCCATTCGTTCGTTGACCATAGGCCCAGCCAGCGCCAGGAGGGCCCAGCTTCCTCCGCGGCCTGCCCGCATCGCGCCTGCGCCGAGGCCGAGCCGCCAACCTTGTCCAGCCCAGCACCGACGGGCCAAGGCCCATGGGTGAGGCCACACCGCAGCAGCCCTCCTCTATTTTTTTCTCCTGTTGGGCCAACTTGTTTCGGCCCGTAATGGTTTTTTTTTTCAGATCTGGCGTTTTTGTCATTCTTTCGAGAGAGTGCAGTTTTACAGAAAAGCCCTCTTACATCATGCATTTAATAACTCACAAACCGTGCATCGGATTTAAACAAACTTTATATGAAAAATGCTTAGTTTTTCATCTAGTTTCATAATATGTCATTTTCAACCATGTTAAAAATGTTTAAAATGCTGTTTGTTTAAATTTGCCCAAATGCCATGCTAAAATGATTTAATTCATAACTAAATAACCGTAACTCGGAATTTAATAAACTTTATATGTAAATGGGGTGGAAAAATGCCTAGTTTAACATGGTGGTTTTATTTTGCATGTTTAATAACTCTAAAGTTGTGTTTAGGGCAGAACAGTACCAAATCTAATTTATGCACATGAGGAGTTTCCGGATTTGTTGTTCGTTGCTTCCGGCCTCATTTATCCTTGACTAGATAGGTAGTTTTAATTTGCTTCACCCTCTTGCCATGTTTAACAACATTTAATATTGTTGGGTACATAAACGAGATCGAACTAAATAACTTGAATGTGGTGTTTCGTCAATATGCAACGGAGTTGCATATTGAGCTCCACTTAATTTGTAGGGTTGTTTGTGCACTTTGCCGTGCCATGCCATGCCTCATTAAACCGGACATGCATCATATTTGTTTGTGCATCATGCCTTGTCTATGTGGTGGTTGTTTACTATGTTGTTTGCTTTCTTTCCGGTGTACTTCTTCTCGGTAATCCAGTAACGTTGCATTTGTGAGGATCCGTTGGCTACGTTCGTTTGTCTTTTTCATGGACTCGTTCTTCTTCCTTGCGGGATCTCAGGAAAGATGACCATATCCTCAAAATCACTTCTATCTTTGCTTGCTAGTTGATCGCTCTTTTGCTATGCCTATGCTGCGATACCTACCACTTGCTTGTCATGCCTCCCATATTGTTGAACCAAGCCTCTAATCCACCTTGTCCTAGCAAACCGTTGTTTGGCTATGTTACCGCTTTGCTCAGCCCCTCTTATAGTGTTGTTAGTTGCAGGTGAAGATTGAAGTTTGTTCCTTGTTGGAACATGGAGATGTTGTTCCTTGTTGGAACATGTTTACTTGTTGGGATATCACAATATCTCTTATCTAATTAATGCATCTATACACTTGATAAAGGGTGGAAGGCTCGGCCTTATGCCTGGTGTTTTGTTCCACTCTTGCCGCCCTAGTTTCCGTCATATCGGTGTTATGTTCCCGGATTTTGCATTCCTTACGCGGTTGGGTATAATGGGAACCCCTTGACAGTTCGCCTTGAATAAAACTCCTCCAGCAAGGCCCAACATTGGTTTTACCATTTGCCACCTAGCCTTTTTTTCCCTTGGGTAGGCCTGCCCAAGAGTCATCTTTATTTAAACCCCCGGGCCAGTGCTCCCTGAGTGTTGGTCCAACTTGTCAGCCGTCGGTGGCCACCAGGGGCAACTCTGGGCTGGCCTACCGGAAGTTTGGATAATCCGGTGTGCCCTGAGAACGAGATATGTGCAGCTCCTATCGGGATTTGTCGGCACATTCGGGTGGCTTTGCTGGTCTTGTTTTACCATTGTTGAAATGTCTTGTAACCGGGATTCCGAGTCTGACCGGTCTTCCCGCTAGAAGGAATATCCTTCGTTGACCGTGAGAGCTTGTGATGGGCTAAGTTGGGACACCCCTGCAGGGATTTGAACTTTCGAAAGCCATGCCCGCGGTTATGGGCAGATGGGAATTTGTTAATGTCCGGTTGTAGAAAACCTAAACTTGATCTTAATTAAAATGCATCAACCGCGTGTGTAGCCGTGATGGTCTCTTTTCGGCGGAGTCCACAAAGTGAACACGGTGTTGGTGTTATGCTTGATGTAGGTTGTTCTAGGATCACTTCTTGATCATAGTTGTTCGACCGTGCTTTTGCCCTCTCTTCTCGCTCCCATTTGCGTATGTTAGCCACCATATATGCTAGTCGCTTGCTGCAGGTCCACCTCATACCTTTACCTTACCCATAAGCTTAAATAGTCTTGATCGTGAGGGTGTGAGATTGCTGAGTCCCCGTGACTCACAGATACTTCCAAAACCAGTTTGCAGGTGCCGATGATACCGTGCAGGAGACTCAACCAAGCTCAAGGAGGGAGCTCGATGAAGATCTTGTCCTTTGTATCGTTTTGTTCTAGTTGATAAGTAGTGGAGCCCAGTTGGGGTCGATCGGGGATCTGTGTAGCATTTGGGGTTTTATTCTTTTATTTTGGGTTCCGTAGTCGGACCTTGATTGTATCTGTTTTATGTAATGCTTTATTCATGTAATTGTGTGAAGTGGCGATTGTAAGCCAACTATGTATCTCTGTCCCTTATGTACATGGGTTGTGTGAAGATTACCTCACTTGCGACATTGCTTTCAATGCGGTTATGCCTCTAAGTCGTGCTTCGACACGTTGGAGATATAGCCGCATCGAGGGCGTTACAGGCCACCATCCCCGGAGGCCTGCGTGGGCCAAGTGTGGGAAGGGACCAGCCCCTAGGTGGGCCGGTGCGCCTCCCGCAAGAGGCCCAAGGCGTAGGGAAGGGGAGAAGGGGGAAACCCTAGGCTCAGATGGGCCTAAGGCCCACCTAGGGTGCGCCCCCTCTACCCCCCTCTGGATGCCCCCTAGATGCATCTAGGGCTGGCCGCCACCCCTAGGGGGGACCCTAGATGGGGGCGCAGCCCCTCCCCTCCCCCTATATATAGTGGGGGTTTTGGGGTTGCCAATGACGCGAGTCTCCCTCTCTCTTGGCGCAACCCTACCCCTCTCCCTCCTCGTCTCTCGCAGTGCTTGGCGAAGCCCTGCTGGAGTGCCACGCTCCTCCACCACCACCACGCCGTCATGCTGCTGCTGGAAGGAGTCTTCCCCAACCTCTCCCTCTCCCCTTGCTGGATCAAGGCGCGGGAGACGTCACCGAGCTACACGTGTGTTGAACACGGAGGCACCATTGTTCGGTGCTTAGATCGGATTCGGTCGCGATCTGAATCGCTTCGTGTACGACTCCTTCATTCACGTTCTTTAACGCTTCCGTTTCGCGATCTTCAAGGGTATGAAGATACACTCCCCTCTCTCTCGTTGCTAGTCTCTCCATAGATTGATCTTGGTGATGCGTAGAAATTTTTTAATTTCTACAACGATCCCCAACACCAAGTACCTCAGGGCTCACCCAAACTTCGATGTGGGCGGTGATAAGGTTCGGTCCTCATCGAGCTTGTGTTGGAAATATGCCCTAGAGACAGTAATAAATTGTTTATTATCGTATTTCCTTGTTCATGATAAAGGTTTATTATTCATGCTAGAATTGTATTGACCGGAAACTTAAATGCATGTGTGAATACATAAACAAATACTATGTCCCTAGTGAGCCTCTACTAGACTAGCTCGTTGATCAAAGATGGTTAAGGTTTCCTAACCAAAGACATGAGTTGTCATTTGATAATGGGATCACATCATTAGGAGAATGATGTGATGGACAAGACCCAACCGTAAGCTTAGCATTCGATCATAGCACTTGAGTTTATTGCTATAGTTTTTTTGAATTTTCACCGGGGGGAGAAGTAATCCTCCCCACCCAAATTGTATTCATTTGCTGCCTATAGGCTTTGCAGCCTAAAACAAGATAGGGTTAAAGTGAACCAGAAGTACAGGGGGCACAGGAAGAATAAATAAAGCAAAAACAACACATGTCGAGGGGGGACACAACACAACAGGGGGCACCACGGGGCGCTTGAACTGCGGCGGCAAGCTGAGACTAAGCCATGACACTGCACCATCGACATCGTCGAAAAACATCGGGCAACCAAGACTGCACAACGCCGTGACACCACCTGTGTCATGGGGTACGTTCGAACGGTCACGTCGGGCCAAGACGACGCCACGACACCTTTATGCCACCGACATAGTCAAAGGGCATCACCAAGCATAGAACTCCACAGAGCGCACCCAAAACATCACAACAAGGGGCACCACGGGCGCTCGAACTGCAGCGGCGAGCCAAGACTAAACCACGACACTGCACCATCGACGCAATCGAAAAGCACCGGGGCAACCAAGACTGCACAACGCCGCGACACCACCTATGTCATGGGGTACATTCAAACGGTCATGCCAGGCCGAGACGACGCCAGAACACCTGTGTGCCATCGGCGTAGTCGAAGGGCATCACCAAGCATAGAACTCCATAGAGCACACCCAAAACATCACAAGACCGGGGGATGAAAACAACGTCATCAAGATGGAAACGAGGGGAAGCATCGCCGCTGTCTCGGTCAGTAGCAGCTGGCCGACCATGGATTTCTCCCAAACCCCGGTCACATCCTCCCTCCGACGAGACGCAGAGCAGCCGCCAATAGCGCCGGGCAGCGCTAGGATGGACGGCCCCAGATCCAGGTGAATCCAACCAGCAGCGACGCCGACATGCACCCTTGATGCCAAGGCCACCAGTGAGGACCACTGGTGCGGCGCCCCCTGCAGGTGAAGCCACGAGACAGCGACAACCCACCGGGGGATCTGGGAGGTGGAGGGCTCCCAAGACGTAGGAGCCATGACGCCACCTTCGTTTGGCGAGTGCGCGAAGGAGGACGGCGACAACAGAACGGGCGGTGGCGGAGCACGGGACGGGCGCGCAGGGGCAAAGACATCCAGATCGGACTCTGCCATGGCTGATCCAACACGAAGAAGGTCGGGGACGGAGGCACCCTCCAACGGCAAGGCCCGGCGCGGACATGACCCAAAAGGATAGGGAAATGCCTGGCCATCCGCCACGAGAGGAGAGCCAGCACGGGCAGCATGTCAGAGGCACGAACGCGGAGGGGAAACCATCGGTCGTGGGCGCCGCCGGAGCCATCTCGCAGAGCAGGATGGGGAGGTGGTCGATGCCGACGATGGAGAGGGACGAGACCAGCCAAGGAGCAAGCCGGAGCCGGGGCAGCCAAGCAGGAGGCCTGCGGGACCGGATCCGGCCACGGACAGCACCCCCGAGCAGGAGGAGGGGCGGATCCGGAGGCTAGCATGCCAGATCCGGCACGGGAGAGGGTGGGAGAGACCGGCTCAGGGCGCCCGCCATGGCCATGTCGACGGAGCTATGGTTGGATTTGAAGGAGCAGGTGGGGTGGTCTAGACGGGAGGTACCTTGCCGCCGCCGTCCGCCGCTAGGCTTCGCCTCGCGGCCTCCTCCGGCGACGGCGAGGGAAGGGAGTGGTGGAGAAGGGCGAAGGGTAGGTGGTGGCGGCGGCCTCCGGAGTTGCCCGAGGAGAGCGACCCGGGAGGCAGGGTTTTTTCCGATATGTTCAGGGGAGAGCTTGTCAAGTGTCTATTCCTAAGACCAGGAGATCATGCAACCCCAGATACCGAAGGAATACCTTGTGTGCTATCAAACGTCACTTCGTAACTAGATGATCATAAAGATGCTCTATAAGTATCTCCAAAGGTGTCTGTTGGGTTGGCATGGATCGAGACTGTGATTTGTCACTCCGTGTGACAGAGAGATATCTCTGGGCCCTCTCGGTAATACAACATCGTGAAGAGCTTGCAAGCAATGTGGCTAATGAGTTAGTCACGAGTTCTTATATTACGGAACAAGTAAAGAGACTTGTCGGTAACGAGATTGAAGTAGGTATGGAGATACCGACGATCGAATCTCGGGTAATTAACATATCGATGTACAAAGGGAATTGCATACGGCATTAACTGAATCCTTGACATCGTGATTCATCCGATAAAAGATCTTTGTGTAATATGTAGGAACCAATATGGGTATCTAGGTTCCGCTGTTGGTTATTGACCGGAGAGGTGTCTCGGTCATGTCTAAATAATTCTTGAACCCATAGGGTCCACACGCTTAATGTTTGGTGACGCTAGAGTAATATTGGGATATGCATGTTAGTGACTGAATGTTGTTCGGAGTCTTGGATGAGATCCCGGACGTCACGAGGAGCTCCGGTATGGTCCGGAGGTAAAGATCTTTTTCAAAGTTCCAAAAAAAATTTCAGTTTTTTCGAGGAGCTTCTATAAGGTTGCGGAAATTTTCAAAGAAGTCCAAAAGTCCACCAAGAGTTCCACCACGTCTTAAGGGTCATCATGGACTGAGGGGAGGCGAAGGTTGCGGAAATAATACCCATTGTTTTACAGTTTGTTCTCATCTTCCCATTTATTGAGCGAGGGGATATTCTCTCTCTTTTTTCTGGTCAAACTGGTTGTGTCAGGTCAAACATGGACCAAATTGTTTATAATTATTTTCCGTTCCCAAAACACCAGTAGCATCTCCATAAAGGAAGACATCGTATTCTCCCTCCTCCATTTCTGGTCTTCCGAAATCCATCCTGTCAAACAAGAAACAAACCTCCTCTTTCTCCCTCCTCTCCCCTCTTCGAATCATCGCCGGGGCGCGAATTGGCGCTGGTTTCTGGATTCGACGATGAAATCGCCATTGCGCAAGTTCCGGGGCCTCGCCCTCCCCCACCACCACAAGGAGAAGAAGGACCAACGGCCGCCGCCCGCCAAGCTCGACAACCTCGTCGACGCCGCCCAGGTTTCGCCGACTCCCTACTCTGACTACGATTTCTTTTCCCGGAATCATCACGTGCTGCTGGTTTGGAATACGCCCTTAAATTGGATCGCGAGGGGCTTGGCCGATCGAGAAGTCAGCGGTATTGCCGGGCTGTTCCTATTTTGTTTTTGTGTGTATATCGGTCCTTGTTGGCTGCGGTGAATTCTTTTTGCTCGTGGCGATTCTGTGAGATCGAAGGGAATCAAACTCCAGCGAGGGATACAGAGATCGTTTTTTTTTCTCTTCGTCTGCCTTTCTTCTTCTACGCGTGAGGATGAACAAAGCAAGAGTTCTATGCGACTGCTGTAACGATATTTTTTATATTTCTATAATATGTGAAATTTGTGAGAGCTGATTGTTTTATGTGTTATTCTGGCTGTTACACGCGTTTGATATTTGTGGCTTGGCTCTGCTGGTCAAAGTCTACGGCAGGAAACTTTTATTGGAGAAAGGTGCTATCTGGAACGAGTCTCGGGTCAGCAATTCAAAGTCATTAGTGGAGTAATTTTTTATACGCGATAAACTTAACTTGGCTGATGATTGTTATATACTTATCAAATTATCAAAATATGTAGTGTTTGCTGCTGATTATATATACAGGATTAATATAAAAAAATCTTTTATATTAGGGAGTAATGGCTGCTGAGTCATACCAGCATCGTCCATTTCAACAGCAATGTAGTCAGTCCAACTTAGATGAAAGTGATTGAATCGTTGATAGATGCTTGAAAGGGACTACGGGATTTTAGTCATGGCTAGAGTTGTAGAGCAGCACGGTGGATGAGTGCAGTGCTCTGATTAATCCGCAAGAAGTATTTTATTTCATTTAGTTTTTCTTTTTGATGTTTTGGGATAAAGAATAAAAAGTTGACGCTTTTGCATGCGGCGATAATGAAGGAGAAGATTTAAGCATGCCAATGTTAAATGTAGGATGGTTTGTTTTTGTATGCTGGTTCGTTTCGCTAGAAGGCTACCACTGCCATTTGTCATTGCCGATGGGGCATGTTCTAGCAAGCAGTGAATCTCAAAGCTGTTGACGATATACTATTTGCTCATCTACTTTGCCCTTGTAGGATCAAAACTTCAAATATCTATATGAAGTGGGCCAAACCTTAGCTTTTGTGCAACATGATTTAATGGATCCAGACTGCCAAACTCCTGTCAGAATGGTTTTTCCTGCTATTTGTTAGTGCTCACAGTTCACCTGTCACTGACAGGTGCAAAGATTATCAGTCTGATGGAAATATGTTTTTGTAACCCAACTTATGTGAGGTTCTTATTTTGCAGGAGATGGAGGAAATGAGAACTTGTTATGATAGCTTGCTTTCGGCTGCAGCTGCAACAACAAATAGTGTATATGGTATGCTATAACATTTCTTTGATATAGTAATTTTTAATGGGACAACGGTGCCCAAGTAACTTCTAATAGAGAGTGTGTGCTTGTGTAATAGTACTTCCATAATTCATTGTGATCAAATGTACACAGAGTTTGCAGAAGCTATGGAAGAAATGGGAACTTGCTTACTTGAGAAAACTGCATTGGATTGCGATGATGATGACAGTGGTGAGTTGTCTGAATTTATAAGCACATATTATGTGGAAACTTGCATTCCTGGATTTATTCTTTGCAGTTTTTGCAGCAAAGGACATTTCTTGATTAATAAAGCTAACTCTGTTATGTTTCATGTTACTGTTTTTTTTCTTCGTCAAAATTACCAGATCCTTCATGAAAAACAAATACCCCTGATGCTACTTTTTCTATGCATTTGATTATTCTAGATCTGTCCATTCGTTTCTTATGGAACAAGGTGATAGTCGGATTTCAGTGAATCGAGAGCAAAATTCTTGTGTTGTTTGTTTTGGAGGTCTACTTCCTTAGTCATAGAAGTATTTGGTCCTCTTGCGTTATTCATGTGGTCTTTTACCTGCAGGCAGGGTGCTGATGATGCTAGGAAAGGCTCAATTCGAACTACAAAAGTTTGTGGATAACTATGTAAATTTTCTTTCTACCTTAGTAACATTGAACTGAAACAGTCTTAGAAGTTGCCATACTGTCATCTTCCATGTACTGTAATACTCTGACCTGTAATTGTTATTTTTTTCAGCGCACAAATATCATAAATACAATCACAAACCCTTCAGAGTCTCTTCTCAAGGAGCTACAAGTTGTAGAGGTTTGATCTTTTTGGCTGTGGTTGTCTCAACTTAATTAATACAATTAGCTGCTACCTTCACATTTCGTAATGTCATTCCAATTTAGTGTTCGTGCTGTAATTACATCATTTCTGAATACTAACTAACTAATTGAATTCCTTTTATACTTCAATTTATGAAACCATGACACGCTGTCCCTTTCATTCTTACTGATGCAGGAAATGAAGGACCACTGTGATCAGAAAAGGTACAAACTTTACCTTGAATTTATCACATTTACCTTTCTCTCTCCAAGTTCTAAAAAATGTGTTTTTTTTTTTGCTTCAGAGAGGAATATGAAACCATGCGGTCAGCCTATAAAGATAAAGGACGATCAAGGCATCCCAAAACTGAAACATTCTCCCCAGAACAATTGCAAGCGTCCTATCTCGAGTACCAAGAAGATGCAACATTATTCATATTTCGCATGAAATCATTGAAGCAAGGTCAATTCTTGAGTATTTTAACACAGGCTGCTCGCCATCATGCTGCTCAGGTACTTTAACTCTTCTTCACAGGAGCTATTAATAATTTAATATGGTTCATACGGTGGTATACACTATAATCATCTCATAATTGTTTGAACTTTCAGTTGAGTTTTTTCAGGAAAGGGTTGAAGTATCTAGAGGCTCTAGAACCTCATGTAAAAGCAGTTGCTGAGAAGCAGCACATTGATTATCACTTCAGTGGACTAGATGATGACACTGATAATGATGATTACAGCTCTTACCAGGACAATCATAGTGAGGGCAGTGAGTTGAGTTTTGACTACGGGATAAACTTTCCTGCTTCCAGGAGTTCAATGGATGTAAGCTAACCTTTTCCCAACTCGTCCATTCAATCGTTATTTGACTCATCTACTAAAACTTCATCTATTCTCACTTTGTACCCTTATATCAGTATCCAGTATCTCCTAATATGAGCACTTTGCGAAGATTTATCTGTGCTGGTCAATACTCAAGTTTTTTGTGACCGCATAGTCTGTTTCTTTCGGTGTCAGTTAGTAGTTGTGGCACTCCCCTTGGCCAGCTTCCTAACATGAGGTTTTGATGCTGTGATGCTGGAGAGCAGCATACAATTGGATAATGGGGTGAGAGGGGAGAAGAGGGATGAGGAGCAAAATTCGTATTGCTTCAGAACAAAAGATTACAGTCGTCTCTCTTCATACAGTGCCCATGTTTTAAAGTGGCATGCCTGTTTAGACTAAGAAACCAACTAGGACTTCTGCTTGCTGATTACAACTATGTCTTTTGTAATCTATGGGCTCCAGCTCTGAGCCGCCTCAAGGACCAACTCCTGCCTCTGCTCAGCTCCCTAGCCTGCTGAACTTCTGTCGCAACATGTGAATTGCATGCCGCAGCAATGTGAATTTTTACTGGTATAGCCTGTGTTCTTCTGTAATCTTTCCCCACATAATAAAAGAATACTTAGGAGGAATTAGATGGGCCTGCCACTTGATCTTTAAGAAAAAAAAGGTTCATGAGGATTGCATCTAATGGTAACAAACAAACATCAGGAGAAACTATGCTTCTGATATTCATTTCGTTTTGTTAAATTTTAACCGGTAACTGTTGTGAAGTTAATTGGTTTTCAGAGTGCTTCCTGTTGATGCTAATTTTAATCCGAAAGTCAGTTCTTGGCTTTCCCTAATTCCTGTTTTCTAGACCATTTTTGGTTACCATGGCCAAATGAGCCAAAGAACTACCATCCCAGAACTTTTGAAAAACTGGATCTAAGAATAGGCTGGTAACTGTATGGTTAGATGTGTATCGCTCTAGAGCAGCAGTGGTGGTGGCCTGTATGTATGCTCAAAGTATGATAGTGCTGGGGTTTCCACATGAGAGTTTAAAGTGCACAGTAGAAACATATATTAGTTGAGGTTCCAAATATAATAACACCATGTTAAACATTTTAGGCGAGGATAGGACTGAAGCCCAAATAAGTTGGTACTCATTTGTAAGCCAGTTCAGCATGTGCTGCTTGGACTGTGGTCTCTGGTGGCATTCATGAGTGCAGTGCATTGAAAACTTGTTTTTATATTCTAGAATGGAGTGTTGCTAGGCCTCAATTTGCTTGCGGTTGAGGGCTGGCCTCACTGTATTGTGCTCATGGATTGTTTCTTCTAATTAGAAAGAGTAAATTGCTGGAAGGCACAACTCTAGGGGCTAATAACGCAGAACCATAACTCTAGGGGTTTTGAACTGATACTCCAGACTCTGGGGGTAAGTAATAACTAAAAAGAACTCATAATCATGTTGAACTGTTGATTAGTTAGCTGAAGAGAAAACTGGCAGGCGGCACCCACATGTGACAGACTAAGGCACTGGCTCGGCTCACTTTCGGCTTGACCCATTAGTTGACCTCGGCTTGAGCCGGAACCGAAGCTGAGCTGGTTCTATTTTTGCCATATTAGACTGAATTACTAGTTTTTTTTTTCTTCAGTTTTTTGGTATTTTTGTGGTGATTTTTTCTTCAGATTTTTGGGTTCTTTTTTCGAATTTACAAAATAGGTCGGCACTTTCAAATAGCTGAGCAAAATATGCTGAAATTTGTCTAGAATGCTCAGGAAACTAGATGAATTACTATCTTTTTCAGATCATTTCTCAAAAGTATGAATTTTTTCAGAAGAGCTCACCTACCGGCTGAAGCCGAAAATGTGCCGAACAACTGCCATAGTCAATGCCATGCCGCCCTGTCTATTAGTCTATTAGAGTTCGCTTTAACCGACTAATTGAGATGATTATGTTTTTTTTACTGCTTGCCCCTTGAGTCTAGAGTATCAGTTAAAAATACCAGGGTTGTAGTTTTGTGTTACTACAGCCCCTAGACTCGTGTTTTGGTTGATTTTTCTTTTCTCCTGGCAACTTTCAGCAAATTAAACACTACTTTCGCGCTAAATATCAACGACTTATCTATTTTGCTTTGAAAAACTTTGCTGTTATGGTCCACCATAGCTGTTTACAAATCGCATTGATATTTGGTAGTAAATTGGGGATAACTGAGGTGAATTTGCGGGAGAGCAGAATCAGAGATACGGAGCAGAGGTGCCAAATGAGAGGAACACGATACTTCCGATCTGGTCTGTCCTTTCTAGCAAACGTTCTTGTGCTCCTTTTATGTGCCATCCCACATACCTGGGCTTGGTGATTCCCGAGTCTATACGGCAGCACAGCTCAATTCCATTCCTGGGCAGATGCATCACAGTGCTCACCCAGACTTTCCATTCCCATGTTTTAACTAAAGAATGTTAAAATGCTTGTCCTATCTCCTTTTTTATTATCCTTTAAGTTCTAAACATCATTTATTTTGTCTGTAGTTGGATCAGTCTAATATGGCGAGTCCCACGAAACCTCTGAAGGAACATGAGCAGGTAATCCTTGAACTTCTAGTCATGCTACCCTTGCCATTCCATGGTCAACGAGTTACATGCTGGTTACAAGCATTCTCTTAAGGAAACGTGTAGCCATGGTATGTGCTGCCACATGGTTGTCTAGGTTAACCTGAAGTGGACCTGTTTCCATATCAAGTTACTACCTCCGTCACGGTTTAGAAGGCGCGCTTGAAAATTCTCTGGGACCTAGGTGGTTATCTATTGGTTGTGAGATGGGCTAAAAAATAGCATTCACACTACGATGCATATAGAAATAGTATATGTTATGGCGCTGCTAGAAGGAGGGCGCAAGAAGGCCGGCCGGGGGCCTTTTGCCCACGGCCGGGCAAGATGGAAGGATTTCCTTCTTAATTCTTGCTTGATTAGATTGATACATCTCCTCTCTTTATATAGAGAGGTTTACTTGACTCCCAAGCAAGGCTTACTTGACCCCTAAGAACGCGACTCTTATCTCTAATTAACCCTAAGACTAACGGGCCCATTAGGCCCATTACGTACTCTAACACTACACCCCACCTGGACATGCAGCTTGTCCTCAAGCTGCAGCCTAACCAACTTATAACCATGACTCGACGCAACCCAAACCTAACACCTAAAAACAAGCCTTTTACATCTCGGCTTGTTTTATTATTCTCAACCTGAAATGGACTGGGACGATTTATTTTGGACCTCTTAACAAAAAGTGGATACCATCCGCACGTCGGACGTGCACGTGTACAGCCACCTGGATCCCATGGACACCATCTGGACAAAAGGAGTGCATGTGTATGGCCACCTGGAAGTGGTCGCAAGAGTGACCAGCAGAGGCGCCCTTGCGGCGCCCGGTGACGGAATGCAGTGGTGCTATGTGGTGCGTTGTTGTCGGTGACACCATGCCTTCTTCCTGCCGGACGGCTGTTGGTCTGCACCGCACAGGGAAGAGTGGGGGGCTTGCGATGGAGAACGACGAGGAGGGGTGCGCCCCCCCAACCGCCAATGTCGCAGACTTGGAGGTCGCTGCCCGTGGGGAAAACAGCATGCCCGCTGCCCGTGGGGGAAACCGCATGCCCAAGATCCCCGGCGGAGCGGATGAGATCGAGGTCCTTTGCGCAGCGAAGGGCAACTTGGAGGAGCGGCAGCTGCAGACCACGCATCTCCCGCACACGCCGACGCGCTAGGAGGCCGCGCGCAGTAGCCTGCAGCCTCACCGCCGCCGACACGTGGCGGGTAGCGATCCAAGACGGAAGCGGTGACGGCGACGGCGGGGACTGGACTTGGTGGAGCGGGACTCCCGCCGGCGCGGTCGATGCGGGGCCGGAGCTAACCGGCGGTGGCGCACCGGGCAGCGGCAGCGGCTGCTGCGGCGGAGCGCCGGGCGCGGCGGAGGCCGGCAGGAGCGGCGGCTGCTAGTGCAGCCAGGGCTGAGCGGTGGTGGCGATGGATGGCAGCTGCAGTGGCCCGGCGAGCGCGGCGAAGGCCGCTTGGTGCGGCGGCTGCCACGACAGCCAGGACGGGGCGATGGATGGCAGCTGCAGCGGCTGCTGCAGCAGCCCGGCGAGCGCGGCGGGGGCCGCTTGGTGCGGCGGCTGCCACGGCAGCCACGGCGGCGCGGTGGCGGTGATGGGCGGCGCAGCTGGGTGCGGCCCATAGGACCCGGCCAAGAACAGGTGGATCTCCTGGACCGCCTGTGTTAGGTCCCGCAGCGCCCCGGACACCTCCGGGGTGAGGACGACGGGGGCGGGCGCGACGGAGGATCCCGGCGCGGGCAGGAGCGGGGCGACGGTCGTGACCGGCAGCGGAAGAGACGGGTTGGGCGGCGGTGAAGACATGATCGAACCGAAGCTAGCTGATACCAAATTGTTATGGCGCTGCTAGAAGGAGGGCGCAAGAAGGCCAGCCGGGGGCCTTTTGCCCACGGCCGGGCAAGATGGAAGGATTTCCTTCTTAATTCTTGCTTGATTAGATTGATACATCTCCTCTCTTTATATAGAGAGGTTTACTTGACTCTCAGGCAAGGCTTACTTGACCCCTAAGAAAGCGACTCTTATCTCTAATTAACCCTAAGACTAACGGGCCCATTAGGCCCATTACTTACTCTAACAGTATATCGGAGTACTAATTAGCTACTAGAAATAAATGCAATGCGCCCTAAACCTTGTGTATTATGGAAACGCACGCAAATTTAACTGTGCCTTCTAAACTGTGACGGAGGGAGTACTGCCGTATCAGTTCTTTTTCCTTTTTTTTGGGATGAGAGTTTTGGGGCATTGATATTTTGGTTGAAGTGACGTTCAGTTTTTGCTGGTGATAAATATTTCTGATATAGACTCTTCACAATTTTCTATATAGATCACCTGCTTGAAGCAAACTGTCATCATCTTTTTAGCCTACAGATTGCCGTCATTTTTTTTGTCAGTGGTGTGTGCCTATACTGGGAACTATTGATTATAGTTGTACAAAATGTCATTCCGTATAATATCACTCAATGAAGCACACTAATCTGAACTTCCTTGCTATATAAGGTTTAAATAACAGTGTGATAATCAGATTGGGATTTGTGTATGGTCCTTGCTTCCTTCGCTTGTTCCAGTCCTTGTTTTTTTTTACTATTTTTATACTCCTGCTCTCTTGTTATTTAAGTCTGACGGTGCAGCATTTTGAGTGTGTCCTGAAGTTCTTTTAATTGTCATTTGTTCACTTACAGGAACATGCCAAACAAAGAGAGACTGATTTTGCAGCTCCTCGAGTGAAGCCTGAGTTTGGTACTCAATCAGCACCAATTTTTGCTGATAATGTGCTTGATCCATCTGTGAGGCTTCGCAAGTTGAATTCTCCAATGTTCTCGAGCCCACTACAGTCAAGTAGAACAAACTATTCCTACAAACTCCCGACACCAGCTGATGATAAAATCTCCACTTCAGCAGACACTAACAGATCACCTCATTCAGACAAACCAGAGAGTTCACATGTGGCAGCAAATTTGTGGCATTCCTCTCCGCTCGTGAAAGATTATAAGCCGAGCTCCTTGTATAGCGGGCCTGTTAAGATGCCATCAAGTACTGAGAGGAGATCATCACCATTAGTTTATTCCTACTCCACTTCAGATTCTAAGAAAATGAAGAGGGAATCTTTTTCTGGCCCAATTCCTAGTAAAGCAGGGCTAAGCAAACCCTTGTTTTCAGCTGCTGGTCACAGAGCATCAGTAAATTATCCTCCTCGTGTTATGTCAACAAAATCACATGGACCAGGTTCTCTTCCATCTGTGGCTCCAAAAGTCCCTAGGATAACTTCACTGCCAACAACATCCCCCAGAATTAGTGAGCTTCATGAGCTGCCTAGGCCTCCTGCAGCTTTAGACACTCTCCGGCCTGGTTTGGTTGGATATTCTGGTCCTTTGGTATCAAGGCGGCAAATTCCTACCCGTGCCTCCCCACCGTCAAATACAGCATCACCGCTTCCACGACCACCTGCTGCCATGACTCGCAGCTATTCTATACCTTCAAACAGCCAAAGAACACCTATTATTACTGTGAATAAGTTGTTGGAGTCTAGGCATAGCAGAGAGAGCAGCGAAGTGTCCTCGCCCCCACTAACACCTATATCTTTGGCAGATGTTTCCCGCAAAGCAATAGCAGAAACAACTATAGACACCAGAAGGATGAAGGGTAAGTTTCTACTGCTAAATAATTGGTTTCACACATATTTATCTCTAGATAATAATTTCATGTTTAAACCTCACCATAGATTTCTGTTCTGAACTGTGCCTTAAGTGTTGGTTTTACTCCATTATTGTTTTCGATCATCTCACTGCGATATGTTTTCCATTTTTAGATATCTGCTCTTTTCAATGGTTTCATTGGTTTTGATCATGGCATTGTGAGTAGTTTTAGGGAAAGTATTTAGATCATACTATAGTTCACAACTTCACATGTGAATGAAATGCAATCCACTCATGATTTTTTTTGCAAGATTCCAAGATTCAGATATATTCAGTATTTTACTGCACAAATGCTACTACACACAATGTATAATGCCATGTCTAACTATACTCTATCCTTTGATTGCAGAAACCTTGTGAGCACTCACACATCCAAACCTGTTTATAATTGTAGGCAATTTTGTACGTAAGTAGTTTGCATTCTTGGTTTTCTTCAATAGTCTTTGGTGTATTTTGTGAAACAAAAAGGTGAAATAAAGATAGCAATATTTTACCTTCATTCACATATGAAAGACTTCCTATCCTTGGCTTATTTATTTGGCCTGCTTATTGGATTATTTTTACTCCATGGCTTGCATATCTGAAGTATTTATTGGATTTAGGTGTATCTGTCCACCATTGTCCTTGTTTGCACAGAGATTCAGTTTTTCAAAGTGCGGGATGATATATAACTCGAATGGTTAAATTATTGTTTCTTTAGTCAGTGGATATATATATATATATATATATATATATATATATATATATATATATATATATATATATATATATACAGTTCTGTAAGAACCTCACTTCACAATTATGCGGTCTACTAAAAACAAATTTGTGCCAAGTTCAAAAAACAAATCTGCGCTGACATAAGCCTGTTTTTGTGCTAATTATATATACATGATAATGATTTGATGTTCTCCTAACATAGTACTGATGGTCCATTCGTCCTGAGCTGAATTCGTGGTGGGTTTTTAAGTAAAAAATAGCACATGATGGAGCTAGACTATAAATGGGACGCGTCGTTTCCATGATTGTGATCCAAAGTCTAATAATTGGGCGTTGTGAGTCAAAGGTTAGGTATAGCTTTGAGCTTCTTTTTTTTTTCTTTTTTTCTTTTTGCGAATCAAAGGACTCACATTAATTGGTAGGAATATGCTTACAATCCTTCAAAAGGAGCTGAAAAATCAGGGGAGGTGCATCCAAGATCAAAATCGACCTATTCGCACGACATATTGCAGATTTAGCTAACCCATGAGCCACCTAACATCTCTGAAGCGTGAAGAGAGCCTCCAGACTTCTCGGTACCGGAAGCACGCCGGCGACCTAGAGCGCGTTTGGATTCCCTCGGCTCCGCGCCGGAGTGAAAGTGACAATCCAATTTTAATTTGCGGAGCTGATAAATCGCCGCTCCGCTGCCGAACAGGCGCCTAATCTCACTGCCTTGGATCAACGAGCGGGCGACATTGGAACAGTTCGGCTCCAGGATGCAATGCATGTCAGCACGTTCAGAAGGCAGTCTTTTGTCCCTTCCACGCATGCCAAGCGCTCAGCCACTTTGACTCGTACCACCCGGAACAGCCGCTGCTAGCAACACTTCGCCTCTACAGTTTTGCACCACCTCATCTTTGCTATAGAGCTAGCATCAACATTTTAATAGATGAGGCAAATCTTTGAAAAAAAAAAATCTTTGCCCTTCCGTCCGGGGGAGGAGACTGAGCATCTTCTGGTGCCAACAGTCTATGTTTTTTTATCGGGCGCTGCTACGGATCAACCGACTGATTTCCTGGGAAATCAGTCGGGTCAGAAGCCGTCCGATCCATCTTGTCTAAGCCGTTAGATGGGTCAACGCTTCATCGTCCAGCTTGCTTCCCCCGAGCACACTCAGCGACGCATGGTTCATCGCTTCCTTCCTCGCCCGAGCACACGCCGTAGTTTGCTGTTACGTCCCCCGACAGTAGCAACGCTGGCGAGGGCTACATCCCAGCACATGCGGCCGCGACATATGCATCGCAGCACGAGGCGGCGATGCAGCGTCGGAGGCAGCGCGTCGGCCATGACCATGACGGAAGCTGCAACGCGTCTGGGATGCTGCGCCGGCGGTGACCATAGATGAAGGTGCGGCGCAGTGCTCGCTACTGATGCTATGCAGCACCGGCGATGACCTGCGGATGCTGTGATGCAGCACCGGCGGCGGCGATGGACGAAGCTGCGACGCGGCGCTGGGAGTTGCTGCTATGCAGCGCCAGCGGCGGCCATGGACGAATCTACGACACGGCGCTGGGAGTTGCTGCTATGCAGCACCGGCGGCGGCCATGGACGAAGCTGGGACGCGGGGCGGGGAATTGCTGCTATGCAGCGCCGGCGACGACAGATGTTGCAACGCCGCACGCGGCAGCTATGACGGGACCTATGAGGCAGTGCGGCGGCCATGACTGCAGCTGCAACGCAGCACGTGGGGGAGGGGGGGGGGGGGGGGGTGCTGCGATGCAGCGTCGATGGTGACGGGGATGCGGCGATGGAGCACCGACGGCGACGGGTGCTGCAAGCGACGACCATGGCCGAAGCTGCGATTCAGTACGAGGATGTGTTGCTATGCAACTCCGGCGCGGTTCAAATGCAGCCGCGGAGGCGCTTCATTGCAGCCCCTGGCGTGGGATGAATCAAGGCGGCGCCGCCGATGGTCGTCCCCTCCTCCACGGCCGTCGTTGTGGTGTTTGCCTCTTCTCTGCTGCGTGACGAACCAGGGAAAAGAAGAACGGGTGGAGGATTGACTCCGTGAAGAAGATAAGATGAAGGGGGTCGAAGCGGTGGGGGTGCCCCCACAGGGACACGTGGTGAGCAAAGAAAGCGGTTTACGGGAGAGAAAATTCATCCGGCTGAAATTAAACGTTTCCCTTTTTTATCAGTTGCTTTGTGTGGTAGTATGATAGCAACATCCTACAGTCAGAACAGAGCAACACACATGGACTCGTGCTACTAACGAGATAAAAGAAAATCTTTCCTAAGAGAGAAAAAAGGGTAATCATAAACCGCACAAAAAAAAGAGGAGAAATGATTAGATGAAACAAAGCTTGGAGTTGTAGAGCTGTCAAGCCATTAGTTACGCTATACACACCCTGTAAAAGAAGGGAGTTCGGGAGTGGATCAACAAAAAATAGCCATGTTATCAATTCAATCATCTTGCAATCATCAATTCAAAATATCCACACCTCAAGTTGGAGGGGGCCGCCATATTAACAAGTAGAACTAACGACCGCATACGTCCGCACATGTATTATTAGAACCGCTATTAGTTCATCTGTGGCTGTCATGAACGTACGTCGACGATGCAGGCTCATGTGCGCTTGCATACCTTGTCTAGATGCTAAGGACAACTCTAGCAGAGTTTTCATATTGGCAGCCTTCATAACGCTTATGGAGGACGCTTCATATGCATTTGAAGGGTGCCAAGGCGATGTGCATACTCAAAATCCCATACATGTAGCTTAAAAAAGAAATTTCCTGTGGGACCCGTTTATCATTGGCTGCAAGACCTCTTGCTTCTCCACCTCAACAGTGGAAGGTTTCCGCACTAGATTTCAACATGGATCACAACTAGGATTTGAACAATCATAATTGTGATCCCCTACTAGAATTTGTGCCATGGGCTCTTCCTCCTTTTTGAAGTGGCCTCGCAGGCGGGAGAGGCTTTGGCTGCGGTCGAAGAGCGTGGAGCCTCGCTCTTTATAGGTGGGAAGGCGTGAGGGCCTCACGATTAATGGTCGGGCTCACGTCCCATTGCTCGCGTGATTGGCCGATGGGACGGAGGCTCATAATTTCACTTTGGGATCAAGGCAATGTACCATGGTTGAGGGTGACGACTCATTTTCTATGCCCACGGTTTTGACGATGTCCCGTCAAAGGGCTTTTGGCCCACCCATATGTTGTGTCTCCTCGGAATCACCTCCAGTTGGCAAGGTCGGGGGCTATTGTCCGTGGTACGGAAAACAGGGTCCCCTCTATAAAGCAAGACGGTTCATCCCCATATCCCGGCAACGTGCGTTAGTAGGTGCTACAAAGAGGCGGTACGAATCCGATGTTGGACGATAGAGTCCCCAGGCGCTTTTGACACCACCGTCCCTCCCTGGGGACGGGGGTTATGTGGTGAGCCATACTCACCATTTGGGTACAAGTGCTTGGTGGGGCGGTGTTGGCAACCCCCCCCCCCTCCCATGGGCTTTCCGGGGTGGCGAGCCCCTACCCACTCCATTCTGCCGACACACTACATTCCACTGACAATGGAAGCCCAGGAGGTACTGTAGGGGTATAACAATGTGGTGACATGGGTGTCCTTTGCCTACCGCTGCCCACCCAGTGGCGGCATGATGGACCCCGTGTGGGCGATGTGCGAAGAGCGCCACCCCATCCCAGTCGGTACACGGGTCGTGGGGGTTTCTTCTTTCGAGTTATATAAGGAAAGACGAAAGGCCGTCCGAGAAAAAGTAAGGGAGAGAAGGTTTAAGAACTCATTGGCCCCGTTGTAAGCGGGAGAGCTCTCGATATACGACAGAAAACACACAAACCAAGAGTAAGGTGTTACACCTCGCGCGGTGACTTGAACCTTGTAAATTGTGTTTGTGTCTCTAAAGTGATTGGAGTGTTTTAACCCCGGGCCGAACAATCTAGAAGATCTCCCTGGTCCCTGCTCTCGGTGATCACCCATCGACAGGTTGTCTCTGCTTGGACAAGGAGACAATTGTGTGAGGACGTCGATCCCTTCTTAAAGGCGTTGCCGCGGAAGAAGTCGACTAAGTTATAGGTCTTCATGTAATATCCTGTAATTTTGCTTAATATATAATAAGAATAGATGTGTGTATCACAACGATGCAAAGGATGGGGCTTTAACCTCCTGTTCGAAAAAAAAGATGGTATTCTAATTCTTGTTATCTTGATATTTTGCATTCCAAAATGTCAAAATTTTGCGCAAATATTTGCAAGCACACACAATATAGCCTGTTACATACTCCCTCTGGCCAAAAATATAGTGCATATTTAATCTAAAAAAATAGTGTGTATTATTATTAGAGTCAAATATGTAAAATTTGACCAAGTTTTATGGAAAAATTAATTAACATATAGATTACTAAATCAATATTTCTAGATTCATCATGAAATTTGATATTTTTTCTATAAACTTGCTCAAACTTTGTGAAGTTTGACTTCCATAGAAACCAACACGCAGAATCTTATGGACAGAGGGAGTACTATTTAGTATCACTGTTAACCGGTTTTCCAAAATCTCTGCTTCATGAAATCTTTGTTAATTTCACAAAGATTTCACGTGAGTGGTCTACTTGTACGCTAGATGTAGAAAATGAATCTAAGCTGTACTGTTGGAAAACTTTGAAAGAGAAATCCAAGCCCAACTTTCCGCTTCATGATACCGTTGGCTCTAGAAAAGGAACTTTTCCGTGCAAGAAGCCATGGCAGCCATCAAAAGTTGTGATATTCTTCATCCAAAGACTTCGGTTCCTGTCTCCGTCTCGTTGCAAGAATAAGGGCACGCGATCGTTTTTGATTGACACGTAGAAGATGAGGAACGAACAGAAAGTTGTGTGAAGTCAACTGCCCCTTACCAACTTGGTAAAACCGAGATGCGTTCTGAAAGGGGGAAAACGTTTTCAGAAAGCAAAGTGTAACTTTCATGCACCAGGCATTTGATTGTCGAAACAAATTGCCTGAATATGAACAGTTGGATATTCAGAAACCTTCAGAGTAGCATGAGTTGTTAGGGGACCTCTAATCTCTGTACATCCTAGACGGACTTTCTATTACCACAACAGATAAAAGGATGCATTTATTTATTTAGTGCGAGCAAGATTTCTTAGTTAGTAAGATGAGTTACACAAACCCAAACTGTAGGGAATAATAACTTTAAATAGGCGTGGACGACGCCCCCTCCTCGTCCCCACATCACAAAAGCATAAGGTACTCTGCAAGGTAGATGAGCTCTTCTCCAAAATGATAGTACTACATATCCAAGAGGGAATATATCGAGATTTGCTTTGGATTGCGTGACCACGGCAAACTTTCTGTTTTATTGGAAATGGGAAATCGGAATGATAACTGTTGTGTCGGTATTGTTCTGCAAGTGTATGCACCTCTCGCCATTTAACTGAAAATGTTCATGCCCGGTGGACCTCAGCCTCCGTATCCTTCCCCCTTAGCCTAGTGATCGAACCGAATATATTCCGGTGCCATGAAATATATATGCGTCAACGATCAGTGACCGGTATCTGTCGAGGCTGCGGACGGCGGCAAACTGATAAGTTAGCATCCTAGCTCCCACGTTTTGGCTATAAATAGCACGAAACATAAGCCGCAATGCGTCACCAATGTTCAGTAGGAAGAAGAAGCCTGGGAGAAGAGGGGTCTTGCATGAGGGCCAGAGCCTGCCTGGTCTGGTAGCCAAGGATGACTTGCCTATATGCTCTTTCAGAAGCCCCGGTTATTACATGGCTGGTTTCGGATGAGTTCCATGATAGGCGGTCACCTTGGCTAGCCTGAGCAGCTCTTGTCTGTCATGGAAGGCCTCTCCTTCTCATTCTCGGCCATGCTATCTCAGGGTCTTAGGACTGTTTGAATTTCAGCTGACAGGTAATATGATTCAATGGCTATTCATGAATATATATGGCCTGTAGTTATTTGTTTCCAGTGCTCCAATGCATCTGCCCCTGCTATCTACGGTGTCCTAGAGAATTGTTGATGTCCTAGAGAACAGTAATTGCCATTTTTCTGCTCTCACAGCTAGCCAAATCATCACAATTATCATAGCCGTTGGATAAGCTAGCTCAATCCACAATACCCGTGCGATCAAGATGTTGAGAGCCTCTCCTGTTGGAATATTAGGCAACTTCATGATTAATTCCAGTAAATAATTCATGACTAGAAGATATACTAGCATGCAATAATCTAGCAAACTAGAAGAACAACAAGACATGCATAACAGCAGCAAGCACGTAACAATAGCTGTAGAAACAGACATGAACAAAGGATGTTGGACGTACTGATCGTTAGCTATTATGGGTGCGACAGTGTTGATGACGATGTTGGCGACGATCTGCTGCTGACGGCGATGAGTACGACGATGAGTAGCACCGCCCGACTTGGACGGAAGACGACCCGTGATGACGAATTTGAGCAGTCGCGCACAGCGCTTCCCAAAAACCTAATTCGTCCTCTCCCGGTGCAGGATCGCAAAGACGAACGGTTCCGGAGACCTGCTCTCCCACGCGCCGATGCACGCCGGCATTTGGGATAGAGTAGACTACGATGGCGGCGCAAGTTGTGAGACGAGGCAAAACCCTAGGTGTTTTTCCGGTGTATCTCTGGCCGCAGCCGGTAGCTATATATATATTAGGACCAGAGGCGGTATTGTGTCGCGACCACAATCCTAAACCAACTTGGTTTCTAATTCGTATACTTACCAGACAAGAAATCAAAACTTGTTTGCCAAGACATAAAAAATAAAACAGCAAAAGGAAGCTGCGCTCCTGCAAGGAGACAAACCGGATTTCGGCGGACCATTCACGCGCATGTCGCATGTACGCACCGCCTCGCCCCGCCCCGCCCCGCCCCGCCCCGCCCCGCCCCGCCCCGGCCCGGCCAGGCCAGGCCAGGCGAGGCGAGCGAGCGCGCGTGTGTGGCTTTCCCTTTCTCTTCTCACACACCACTTAGAGTGGTGAAGAGAACCCACTATATAAAGAGGTCCAACTCTTCTTTAACTTCCAAGGTGGGACTAAACTTAGCACCACCACTTGCCATTTTACACATGGGCTTTGAGATTTCAGAAATTGCTATGGGCCTAGCCCATTAATTCTAACAATCCCCCACCAGATCTCAAATACCCATTTAGAGATTTGCCTTCTCTCACCACTTGTTTAATATACCAGTGTTTCAGCAGAGACTGTTAAGTTGAACTTCTGCCTAGAACTTTAAACTACATCCATTCACAACTTGACAATGGACTATGCCTTGAATTGCTAGTTTTGTGTGAACAGGTTTCACTCAAAGTCTTAACCAGTACCTGACCGCCAGTAGGCTACCCCGCGGTTTGGAGCTTATACGTCATACTCCCTGGTCTCTTCGTGAGTTTACTAGAGATCACCCAAATCTCATAGACTGCGACGTTTACAGTCAGAACTCATATAGGTGTGTTCTTTCAAGACTGCTCTGTAGGACAGCATCTTTGCTAATTATAGCCAATAGAACCACATTAAGGCATGTTGCCGACCTGCCTTACAGATCTGAGCCTTACAGCTCTGAGAGTTTTGCATCTTCACTTGGAGACGATCATAAGTTATTACTCTCCTCAGTTAACCAATAGCTTGTTCTTCCCAGATCCTAATTCACGGGATCTCCGATCACAAAGGTTGGGTTACTACTATGGTGTAACATCTATGGGTCTCATACCCATCTCCCTCGATGCAATATCTATCACATTTCGTGATAGTCCCTTTGTAAAGGGATCTGCCAGGTTTTTGTCTGTTTGTATATACGTAACAGTTATTACTCCGGAGTTTCTCAACTTCCTGACAGACTTCAAACGTCTTTTCACGTGTCTTGATGACTTTGCATTATCTTTAGAATTGTTCACTTTAGCGATAACCGTTTGGTTATCACAATTCATAAGAATAGCCGGTACAGGTTTTTCAACAACCGGCAAGTCCACCAAGAGCTCACGCAGCCATTCTGCCTCAACAGAAGCTGTGTCCAAAGCAGTTAATTCTGCTTCCATAGTTGACCTCGTCAATATGGTTTGCTTGCAAGACCTCCATGACACTGCACCACCACCATGAGTAAATACATACCCACTTGTTGCGTAAAGTACATCAACATCGGAGATCCAATTTGAATCACTATATCCTTCTAGCACAGCAGGATGCCCTGAATAAGTAATTCCGTAACTCATAGTACCTCTCAGATAGCGCAAGACCCTTTCTAGTGCATGCCAATGATCATCACCCGGGTTGGACATGAACCTACTCAGTTTGCTCACAGCAAAAGAGATATCTGGTCTTGTAGCGCTAGCTAAGTACATGAGTGAATCGACAATTTGAGAGTATCTTAATTGATCTCTCGTTTCTTTCTTGTTCTTTCTGAGTGTCACGCTGGGATCATAAGGTGTTGGAGAAGGCTTGCTATGCATAAAACCGTATCGGTTCAAGACCTTCTCAACATAGTGAGATTGCGTTAATGTAATCCCACTCTCATCCTTAATAAGTTTGATGTTTAGAATTACATCGGCTTCTCCCAGATCTTTCATGTCAAAACTTTTTGATAGAAAAGACTTGACCTCATTAATTGCATTAATGTTTGTACCAAAGATCAGTATGTCGTCCACATACAAACATAATATGACACTATTGCCCCCACCATGGCGATAGTAAACACACCTATCAGCCTCGTTAATGACAAATCCTGCAGAAGTCAAAGTTCTTTCAAACTTCTCATGCCATTGCTTAGGTGCCTGTTTCAGACCATACAAAGATTTTAACAACTTGCACACCTTTCTCTCTTCACCCTTTACCACAAACCCGTCAGGCTGATCCATATAGATCTCCTCTTCCAACTCTCCATTGAGAAAAGCTGTCTTTACATCCATTTGATGAATGATAAGACCATAAGAGGCAGCCAAGGAAAGTAACACTCGGATGGTGGTCATTCTAGCAACGGGTGAATAGGTGTCAAAGTAATCTTCGCCTTCTTTCTGAGTGTAGCCCTTGGCCACTAGCCGCGCCTTGTACTTATCAATAGTACCATCAGGCTTTAGCTTCTTTTTGAACACCCACTTACAGCCCACAGGTTTACAACCATATGGTCTATCAGTTAGTTCCCAAGTTCCACTAGAAAGAATTGAGTCCATCTCATTATGAACAGCTTCTTTCCAATCATCTACATCCGGAGATGCATATGCTTCTGCAATCGTCTTGGGTGTGTCGTCCACAAGGTATACAATGAAATCATCACCAAAGGATTTTGCAATCCTTTGTCTCTTGTTCCTTCTAGGAACTTCATTGTTATCCTTCTCAAGGACTTCCTCATGTGATTGTTCGAAATATTCATCAGTTGTATTAGATTCAGGAATTATCTTAGAAGAAAATCTAGCAATGCTATGCATATCTTTCATAGGAAATATGTTCTCAAAAAATGTTGCATCACGAGATTCCATTATAGTATCAACATGCATATCAGGTACTTCAGATTTTACCACTAAAAACCTATAAGAAATGCTCCGTTGAGCATACCCTAGAAAGACACAATCCACTGTCTTTGGTCCAAGTTTGCGTTTCTTAGGAATAGGAATATTGACCTTTGCCAAACATCCCCAAGTGCGCAAATAAGAAAGTGATGGTTTTCTCCCAACCCACTCCTCATAAGGGGTTTTCTCTTTATTATTGTTGGGAACTCTATTCAGGACATGACATGAAGTCAATAGAGCCTCCCCCCACCATGCCTTAGATAAACCAGCAGTGTCTAACATGGCATTCACCAAGTCAGTCAATGTGCGGTTTTTCCTCTCGGCCACTCCATTTGATTGAGGTGAATAGGGAGGCGTCCTCTCATGAATAATACCATGTTCCTCACAAAATTCATCAAAAACTTTTGGAAAATACTCTCCACCACGATCGGACCTAAGACGCTTGATCTTTCTCTCTAGTTGATTTTCAACTTCAGCTTTATAGATTTTAAAGTAGTCTAATGCTTCATCTTTAGTTTGCAACAAATAAACATAGCAAAATCTAGTCGCATCATCAATCAAAGTCATAAAATATCTCTTTCCACCTTTTGTCAACACACCATTCATCTCACAAAGATCAGAATGTATGAGTTCTAGAGGCGCCAAGTTTCTCTCCTCGGCAGCCTTATGAGGCTTTCGAGGTTGCTTAGATTGCACACAACTATGGCACTTAGAACCTTTGGCAACTGTGAAGTTCGGAATTAAACTCATGCTGGATAGCCGAGACATTAAAAAATTAATATGACATAAACGAGAGTGCCAAATACTTGCATCATCATTAACACTAGCACAAACTTGGTTTATTGACTTATTGCAAAAATCTGAAAGAGAAAAACGAAACAAGCCTCCGCACTCATAGCCTTTTCCTATAAATTGTCCAAATCTTGACACGATTACTTTATTGGACTCTAAAACTACCTTAAATCCATCTCGACATAGAAGGGAGCCGCTAACTAGATTCTTGTTCATAGTAGGGACATGCTGCACGTTCCTTAGTTGCACGATCTTTCCCGAAGTAAACTTCAGATCCACCGTGCCAATGCCACGAACAGAAGCATGTGACCCATTCCCCATTAGGACGGAAGAATCCCTTGCGACCTGATAAGAAGTAAACAGGGAGATGTCAGCACACACATGAACGTTAGCACCCGAATCAATCCACCACGAAGATGATTGAAATATTGAAAGCACAATAGGTAGATTACCATACCCATCAGTATTGCTAGCGGTCACCATGTTGACAGTCTTGGAGCTTGTTTTCCCTCTGCGGTCTGCACGTTCAGGGCATTCCTTGGAAAAGTGTCCAGGCTTCCCACAGGCATAGCACTCTAGCTCAGCCTTGTTGAACTTCTTCTTCTTGAAGGTAGTAGTCTTGGTAGGCTTGTTGACAACAGGTTTGTTCTTCCCTTTGTTCTTGTTCTGTGGGTACCTCTGCACCATGTTAGCAGTAGGCTGAACCTCACCTCCTTTTTCAGTGGTATCTTTAGCCCGAGCTTTTTCTTCAACATCAAGAGATGCAATCAGATTTTCAACTGATATCTCCTGTCTCTTATGCTTCAGAGTTGTGGCGAAATTCCTCCATGAAGGAGGCAACTTTGCAATCATGCACCCAGCCACGAATTTGTCGGGTAGAACACATTTAAGGAGTTCAAGTTCCTTCACAATGCACTGTATCTCATGAGCTTGTTCAACCACAGAACGGTTATTCACCATCTTGTAGTCATGAAAACTCTCCATGATGTACAGTTCACTGCCTGCATCTGTTGCACCGAATTTTGCATTCAGTGCATCCCACAGAATTTTTCCGTCGTTTATGTGCATGTACACATCACACAGACGGTCAGCAAGAACACTCAGAATGCATCCCACAAACATAGTATTGGCTTCCTGGAATTTTCTCCGATCTTCGTCGGTCATTCCCTCTGGAGCACCAACACTAGCGTGGAAAATTTTCAGAGCAATAAGCCAGAGCGTGGTCTTCACCTGCCACCTCTTAAAGTGCACACCGGTAAACTTATCCGGCCTCAGTGCATCAGCGAATCCAGCCATAGTTAACTCAGGAAATTGCCTACAATTAGGTTTTTGAATTGTTGGAATATTAGGCAAGTTCATGATTAATTCCAGTAAATAATTCATGACTAGAAGATATACTAGCATGCAATAATCTAGCAAACTAGAAGAACAACAAGACATGCATAACAGCAGCAAGCACGTAACAATAGCTGTAGAAACAGACATGAACAAAGGATGTTGGACGTACTGATCGTTAGCTATTATGGGTGCGACAGTGTTGATGACGATGTTGGCGACGATCTGCTGCTGACGGCGATGAGTACGACGATGAGTAGCACCGCCCGACTTGGACGGAAGACGACCCGTGATGACGAATTTGAGCAGTCGCGCACAGCGCTTCCCAAAAACCTAATTCGTCCTCTCCCGATGCAGGATCGCAAAGACGAACGGTTTCGGAGACCTGCTCTCCCACGCACCGATGCACGCCGGCGTTTGGGATAGAGTAGACTACGATGGCGGCGCAAGTTGTGAGACGAGGCAAAACCCTAGGTGTTTTTCCGGTGTATCTCTGGCCGCAGCCGGTAGCTGGCGAGGCGAGGCGAGCGAGCGCTCGCGTGGCTTTCCCTTTCTCTTCTCACACACCACTTAGAGTGGTGGAGAGAACCCACGATATAAAGAGGTCCAACTCTTCTTCAACTTTCAAGGTGGGACTAAACTTAGCACCACCACTTGCCATTTTACACATGGGCTTTGAGATTTCAGAAATTGCTATGAGCCTAGCCCATTAATTCTAACATCTCCACTAAACAGCATGCAGTACCCTACGCTTACAATTTAAGTGGGTTTTTAATACTATCATCACATCCTATTAAGTTCAGACTCATGTATGGTTCGCCCTCTCATCACATGGCAAAGCAACGTGAGTAATACTTATGCTTTCTTATTCGTCCTTCATGGTACAGCTTGCGCATAGAACGTAAGTTAATGTTCAGATTTCTTATTTTGTTCAGGTAGGCCAGACCATGCAAGGGGATAGTACGTTTTATTTTTATTAAACCTTCAATTACTCTGAGCATGTAGACCAATATAGGTCACCATGCGTCATGTCAGCACTTCCTGTTTTGTTTTTTTTTTCTTCTGAAAAGGAGGATGACCCCGGCCAAGACCCTGCTGCACCACGCTGCCGAGACTCCACATCGTCGATGCGTGACGTGGGACGCCGCTCCACCATTAAAACCGTCCGCTGGTCCCTCGAGCCAATGCACACCTTCGAAAATGACGCCCCAAGAAGAGAACGACACAAAAGCGCCGTCATTATCAGATCGACTGATCAAGGGTTTCCTTCGGAGATAGCGAGAGGAGTTGGGAGCTTCACCTCGATGATGCCTTCATGAAGGAAGCGACGCCAAGGGCGTCACCATCACCGCGGCCATCGGCTGAAGACCAGATGTTCATCCAGATCCGTCCCAAGAACATCCAAGCGTACTGGTCGGGACGTGCGAAGGCAAGAGTCCGGATAGGCAAAGCCAAGGTGTGCACGCGCATTAGTCTGGCTAGCGCAAACGTACAAGCATAGTCGAGGGCATGCGACCCTAACAGGGTGACCCGGCCTCTCCTCGCGCAACGCACCGCATGGAGCGGCACACGCGGGCGCGATCGAAATCACCACATAACGGTGACCCCGGCGCGTCCGCGGTCCACCCATTATAGACCCCCTAGGTAGGCCGGGCGTTGTTCGAGCATATCAGACCGCGTGGAGAGCCCCAGGAAGGCAGCCGCAGGAGTCCGGCACAAAACGGACGGCGCAGAGAGCTTCCTTGCCGAGCAGGTCTCTAGCACTGGTCGGCTGGTGTGAGTGTGACACACGCCCCGCTTGTCGCGAGCAAACCAGTCCGACGCAGGCTGAAGACTCCGACAGACAGGTCCGCCTTTCCCATCGCGCGCGGGGCAACATGCGTAACCTAGCACGATGGCCTAGGCTGCGTCCACGGTCCATCTATCATGAACCCCTGAGGCGACCCGTCTGGATCCGCGCCGTCCGGGCAGATCGATCGGCACGAAAAGCCCAGAGAGGCGCCCGCGGCACGCCACCACACAACGGACGGCGTGTAGGCCCTCCTCGCCCTTGGAGGCTCCCACTAATTTGTACGGATTGGAGCTAGGCATCAACAAATTGAGTTTCGGTGACACAGGATAGGCACAACCGCATAAGACCACCATGGCATGAATGAAAACAAAAAACGAACGGTGCTGCTAGCTGAAGTCATCGCCCGGAACAAACCTGAGAGCAACCGAGGATAGCCTCTTTTTCTTGTATTCCTCCCGAAGCTTGCAACTCAAAACAGACACCGCTGAGAAACGGAGAGAACGCAGACTGCAGCATGCAAGGCTCAAGGAATGCGTACTCATCCCAAGGCAAGAAAGATTCATCCTTCTCGAATCATTACCAATCGGTGGTTCTTTGGTAATTGCGTTCCAGCACACGTCCTTTTTCCTCATGAAGATTCTTGCTGTTGTCCTACTTCGGTTCTTGCAAAGAGCCTCACATGTGGTGTGATTTTCTGCTTGATCATTGTTTCTGAATGCTTAGTTGGAGTCTAAATCCAAATAAACATTCTCTGAAGTTGGTACGGTTTGTATTTTTTGAAGGCAAAAAACTGAAGTTGATAGATTTACGCCCTGTATTCTTTTTCGTGGAAACCTGTTTCAGTGCACAACTTGTTCCCATACCCTGAAGCAAGCGTGTACCCGCCACCGAGCTCAAATGGCTACCAGACCCACCTTGGCGAAGAGAACCCTTCCTATAACTGGGCAGGGCAACCGGCTCCATCTGATCGTGGACCTCACTTGTACAGCTACCAAGATGATCCTGACTGCCTCACCTTCCTGAGAGGATGGTATGATGCTTTTTCTGGAGCTCATTTCTCTACATAGCATGCATAGTTGGGACATGCAGTTTGTTACTCCCTCCGTTCTAAATTACTCGTCGCAGAAATGGATGTATCTAAAACTAAAATACATCTAGATACATCCATACTTATGACAAGTAATTCAGAACGGAGGGAGTAGTATATATGGGCTTTGTTAGGCCCTGCTACTGGCTGTGCTACTGCTAACCGGTACCCCGTGATGGCTACATGCTTGGTTGGGCTGTCCTGCTGCTGCTTGTTGGAGCAGTGTTGCTACTACTGACTGCTACTACGATTACCTGCTGAGACGTGTGTCTAGCCTTCTCCCCTTGGGTGATTCCCGGGTACTCAAGTTGAACAACTTTGCTTGTGCCTGACTATGGTCTCATCTGTACTCCTGTGTAACTCTAGACATGAGTGAAATAATGAGGCTGCCAGCCGGTTCTTTCTTTGCAAGTTCCGTAGAGCTTGCTGAGCTCCTACTGTACGTTGTGAGAGTGTAATAGTGGTGCAGACGAGACGAGCCGCGCGAGTCTGAAACGACGACGCGCGCACACGTTTTTTGTCTGTCTGTCCTATAGAGCAGTGGGCGGGCAGCTCGACATGGCTCAGAGGCCACGCCGGCGCAGGGCGCGGCGTGGGTGCGCGCCCGTGCGACCCTGGTGCAGATTACGACGACTCGGCGACTGCACGCCTGACACAGCCGAGTGGGACGGCCGGCCTGCCGCGGCGCATCTTGTCTTTTGTTCCATTTCCACTCCACCCGACCAAAGAACGGAGGCGATGCTCGGGTCGCGCCGCGGCGTTTGGCTTGCTACCTGCTCGCGGCGTGTGCGTTTCCTGTCCAGCCAAATACCCCTGTATCGCACGTCTCTGCCGCCGCATCCACATCCACACCCGTACTCGTCGCTAGTCTAGAGCCTCTGCTGGAGTTGGGAGCCTACACACGGCAGTCAGGTCACGTCGCGATCCTCTCAGCTCGGAGTAAGAGCATCTACTGTCGGATCTTGTAAATCCGGCCTTTTAAATATCCGCAGACGTGATGAGCACTAACCGGGCAACCTTCAAATTATGTCGCCAATATTCGTGTATCTCATATCCGGTCCCTCATATCCATACTAACAATTAAAGTAGAAAAAAAGAACGTAGATCATCGATGGATGTCCAAAAAATTGTCAAAGTTCACATAATTCACATAAACTTAAACTACATTACTAAAAACTAGAACTGAAGACGGAGACGACGGAGATTCACCACTTCCTCGCCGGCCCTTTGCCCTTCCGGTCGCCGGCGCAACTGTAGGCGTCGGCGGCTGGTGGCGGATCGTTCGAGTCGTCGGAGGAGCTGTCCGAGACGTCGTCGTCGGAGTCGAAGAGGATGACGAGCCATTTTAGCCATCGGACCTCCCTGTCCTGCTGCCGCTTCAGCTTCACAAGCCGAACCGCCTCCGCCACTGCCTCCGCCGCCTCGCGCTCGGATTGCTCAATGGCAATCCGTAGCGCCTTGGCGTTCTTCCGCCGAAGCCGCCGCACATCCATCTTCGCGGTCGTAAGCGACCAGCGGTAGGCCCATTTGAGGAGCCGCGCATCCTCATCGGGCTCCGCCTGCATCTCGCGGCGGCGGCGCGCGGACTGCCCTATCGAAGCTACGCCCGGGTCGAGAGGGGCCAGCGCAGGCATCCGAGTTGCACCAACAGGGAAGCTGCAGCTGCGGCGAGGCTGCAGATCCGGAGCTGCCCCTGGTCTCCACCTTGGACCGCTCTAAGGCGACGCGAAGGGCAAGCTCATAGTCCGGATCTAGCTCGAGGTCGGAGCGGCTGCCGGAGCTCGACATTGTGTCGTATTCGATCGGAATCGCTGCGGGGAAAGGAGAGGACAGAGCGAGAGAGAAGAGTGAGTGAGCTAGGGTTTCGGAGTAATGAGTCGGATGGAGTTTTTTGTGGGACATCCATGGGGTCGATGGTGGGCCGGCGTTGTCAGGCGGACGTGCCTGGGCCACCCCATATTCGCCCCATATTTGGGCTGAATATGAGGAGTCCCGGTTAGTCCGGGCATTTGAGGCGTACGTCTAGGTCAAAAAATCGTAATCGGTCAGTGACCGGGCGGTCGGCCCGGGCGTTTGAGGACGGTTTGGGACGCCCGGCTGTAGATGCTCTAAGAGCATCTACAATCGGATCCCCACATCCATCCTAAACACCCGGGTGGATTGTCCGGTCATTGCTGAGATAAAAACCGCACCCAGCCGGACTCCTCACAGCTAGTCCAATCCTCCGGACAGTCCGACAACCCCCATATCTAGCCTATATGTAGGATGAACATGGGAAGGCCCGAACGTGCTCGGGCACGCTGCCACGTTGGACCGGCCCGCTATGGCCCGAGCCATCCTCACCAATGTACCCACAAAAACCCCATTCGGCTGATCATCCTAGTCAAACCCCACTCCTCTCTCAGTCCTCTTTGTTGGGATATCCTCCTCGTGTGGGTTGTGAGGAGATGAACATTTGAAGCCTTTTAGGCAGCCCAAGAGGTGCAGAAACTCACTACCCATTAGGGTTATGACCTAGGGTCATTTTGGACTTTGCACGTGAGTGAATGGGGATGCTTTAGCCTCCATCCAGTAGCCACCACCAAGTGTTACGAAAATCAGTTCATCCTCCAAGGGAAGAGAGAAAACCAAAAGAGAAGGGAGAAGAGGAAGATTGAAGGAAGAAGCAAAGGGAGCTCCTCCCCAAGGTAGTGATGGTCTAGATCCACTACCTTGTCTCCTTCAAGCTTCGGTTCCACCATCTTCGATGAGATTGTTCCAATCCCTAGTTCTTGAGCCCCAAATCTTGGTGTCTTCATCCAAGATTCAGGAGTCTTGATTTTATGAGATCCTTTGGTGTTATCTAGAGAAGAACTTGTTGTATCCCACATTCGATAATAGTGGAAGAGGATTTGGATGGCTTTGGCCCGTGGTTTTTCCCCTCGAGTTGGGGGGGTCCACGTAAAAATCTGGTGCCTCTTTGTTGATGCTTGCTGCTGTCCAGAAAGTTACTCCTACCACAAGACACTCGGCTAAGGAGTGTCTTGTCTGCCGAGTAACATTTTATCTCCATATATGCTGATGCATATGCTTCCTTTCGTGCTAAGCAACAACCCTTGAGTTAGTACATGATGTGGTGCTAAGATTACTTTGATTCCACTGCAGTTTTCAGTTAACCACAAGTCCATTTGTGTGCCAATTCGCAACACTCTCGCCCTCTCCGCTCTCCTCCCTTTCATCCCAATCTATCTCGTCCCCTCAGCCATTGCTGAAAGTGGCTCTGGCGAGATTGATTGGGTGGGACTATCCGTCACAAACTCATTGAGCTCATCTGACCTAGACGAGGAGGAGCTCGCGCTTGTGGATGGGCCGGGGCAGGAGCTCCTCCACGGCATCCTCGACGTCCTAGGTAGGAAGCTCATCCTCCATGGCGGCCCGGCGCTGCCCTACGCGCTCTCTGCCATCCCCGGTGAGGCGGCAGGGCGAGCAACGGCGCCCAGCACCGCCAACACCTGTCGTTCTAGGAGTCGCTGGGTGTTGGTGCCTGCACCCCCAGCCCGCGGGTGCGACAACGATAGCCAGAGATGGTGGATTGCGCCTGTTGGGAATTGTTGCATGGAAAACAAAAAACTACGCACACGCAATGATCTATCCACGGAGATGCATAGCAACGAGGGGGAGAGTGTGTCTACGTACCCTCGCAGATCGTAAGCGGAAGCATTTATACAACACGGTTGATGTAGTCGTACACCTTCACGATCCGCCCGATCAAGTACCGAATGGACGGCACCTCCGCGTTCTGCACACATTCAGCTCGGTGTCGTCCTCGCCATCTTGATCCAACAAGCGGGGTGAGGTAGTAGATGAGTTTCGTCAGCATAACGGCATGGTGATGATGGTTGTGAAGCAATCCCGCAGGGCTTCGCCTAAGCACTGTGACGATCTAGAGCGGAGGAGTAAACTAGAGGCGGAGGGGTCTCGGCAAACGGCATGGAATAAGCTGTGTATTGTGTGGCACCCCTCCCCACATATATACAGGTGTGGGAGGGGAGGAGGCAACCCCTAGGGCGCCCCAACAGGTATGGCGGCAGCCCTAGGGCTCCCCCCTGTGGTGTGCCAAATAATGGCACACGGGGAAGGAAAGGGGAGAGGCGCCCCCTTCTTTCCTTCCTCCCTTCTCCGGGATATGGTGAGAGGGGGAAGCGCCCCCCCCCCTTACCATGTATTAGGTGTGGCTTCCCTAAATGGGGCGCACCAGCCCATGTGGGCTGGTGTGTTCCCTTCCACTTGGCCCACTAAGGCCCAATACTCTCCCGGTGCCTCCGAAACCCCTTCCAGCTTTTTGATAACTTTCCGCTGCATTCTGAAACTATTCCGGAGACCAAATAGCATTGTCCTTTATATCAATCTTTACCTGCAGACCATTCCGGAGCTCCTCGTCATGTCATCCAGGACTCTGAACAACATTCGTTCACCAAACCACATAACTCATATTATACCAAATCGACATCGAACGTTAAGCGTGCGGACCCTACGGGTTCGAGAACTATGCAGACATGACCGAGACACCTCTCCGGTCAATAACCAATACGGAACCTGGATGCCCATATTGGCTCCTACATATTCTACGAAGATCTTTATTGGTCGAACCATTATGACAACATACGTAATTCCCTTTGTCCATCGGTATGTTACTTGACCGAGATTCGATCGTCGGTATCTTCATACCTAGTTCAATCTCGTTACCGGCAAGTCTCTTTACTCGTTCCGTAATACATCACCTCATGACTAACTCCTTAGTCGTTTGCTTGCAAGCTTATGATGTGTATTACCGAGAGGGCCCAGAGATACCTCTCCGATACTCGGAGTGACAAATCCTAATCTCTATCTATGCCAACAAACACCTTCAGAGATACCTATAAAGCATCTTTATAATCACCCAGTTACCTTGTGACGTTTGATAGCACACAAGGCATTCCTTCGGTATCCGGGAGTTGCATAATCTCATAGTCGAAGGAATATGTATTTGACATGAAGAAAGCAATAGCAATAAAATTGAGCGATCATTATGCTAAGTTAACGGATGGGTCTTGTCCATCACATCATTCTCCTAATGATGTGATCCCGTTATCAAATGACAACACATGTCTATGGTTAGGAAACCTTAACCATCTTTGATCAACGAGCTAGTCTAGTAGAGGCTCGCTAGGGACACGGTTATGGAGGTCACAAAGAGTTCGCCGTAAAGGGTTACATCAATGCAAGCTTTGAGACTGATCCGGATGACTCTGAGTCTCAATCTGGATACATATTGAAAGTGGGAGCAATTAGCTAGAGTAGCTCCGTGCAGGGCATTATAGACATAGAAATTTGCAAAATACATACGGATCTGAATGTGGCAAACCCGTTGACTGAACCTCTCTCACAAGCAAAACATGATCACACCTTAGTACTCTTTGGATGTTAATCACATGGCGATGTCAACTAGATTATTGACTCTTTTGGGTATTGGTCACATAACGATGTGAACTATGGATGTTAATCGCATGGCGATGTGAACTATTGGTGTTAATCACATGGCGATGTGAACTAGATTATTGACTCTAGTGCAAGTGGGAGACTGAAGGAAATATGCCCTAGAGGCAATAATAAAGTTGTTATTTTATATTTTCTTATTCATGATAAATGTTTATTATTCATGCTGGAATTGTATTGATCAGAAACTTAAATACATGTGTGAATACATAAACAAATATTGTGTCCCTAGTGAGCCTCTACTAGACTAGCTCGTTGATCAAAGATGGTTAAGGTTTCCTAAGTAACTAACCATAGATATGTGTTCTCATTTGATAATGGGATCACATCATTAGGAAAATGATGTGATGGACAAGACCCATCTGTTAGCTTAGCATAATGATCGTTCAGTTTTATTGATATTGCTTTCTTCATGTCAAATACATATTCTTTCGATTATGAGATTATGCAACTCCCGGATACCGGAGGAATGCCTTGTGTGCTATCAAATGTCACAACGTAACTGGGTGATTATAAAGATGTTCTGTAGGTATCTCCGAAGGTGTTTGTTGAGTTGGCATAGATCGAGATTAGGATTTTTCACTCAGAGTATCGAAGAGGTATCTCTGGGCCCTCTCGGTAATACACATCATAAGCTTGCAAGCAAACGACTAAGGAGTTATTCATGAGGCTATGTATTACGAAACAGGTAAAGAGACTTGCCGGTAACGAGATTGAACTAGGTATGAAGATACTGACGATCGAATCTCGGGCAAGTAATATACCAATGGACAAAGGGAATTATGTATGTTGTCATAACGGTTCGACCGATAAAGATCTTCGTAGAATATGTAGGCGCCAATATGGGCATCCAGGTTCCGCTATTGGTTATTGATCGGAGAGGTGTCTCGGTCATGTCTACATAGTTCTTGAACCCGTAGGGTCCACACACTTAACGTTCGATATCGATTTGGTATAATATGAGTTATGTGGTTTGGTGACCGAATATTGTTCGGAGTCCCGAATGTGAACACGGACATGACGAGGAGCTCTAGAACGGTCCGAAGGTAAAGATTGATATATAGGACGATGCTATTTCGTCTCCGGAATAGTTTCAAAATGCACTGAAAAGTTATCGAAATGCCGGAAGGGGTTCCGGAGGCACCGGGAGAGTATTGGGCCTTAGTGGGCCAAGTGGAAGGGAACACACCAGCCCACATGGGCTGGTGCACCCCCTTTAGGGGAGCCACACCTAATACATGGTAAATGGGGGGGGGGGTGCCACCCCCTCTTACCATATCTCGGAGAAGGAAGGAAAGAAGGGGGCGCCTCTCCCCTTTCCTTCCCCTTGTGCCATTATTTGGCAAGGGGGGCACACCACAGGGAGGAGCCCTAGGGCTGCCACCACACCTGTTGGGGTGCCCTAGGGGCTGCCTCCTCCCCTCTCACACCTATATATATGTAGGGAGAGGTGCCATACAATACACAGCTTATTCCACGCCGTGGGTCGGCACCCCTCTGCCTTTAGTTTACTCCTCCGCTCTAGATCGTCACAGTGTTTAGGCAAAGCCCTGCGGGATTGCTTCACCACCACCATCACCACGCCGTTATGCTGACGGAACTCATCTACTACCTCGCCCCGCTTGCTGGATCAAGATGGCGAGGACGACACCGAGCTGAATGTGTGCAGAACGCGGAGGTGCCGTCCATTCAGTACTTGATTGGGCGGATCATGAAGGTGCACGACTACATCAACCGCGTTGTATAAACGCTTCCGCTTGCGATCTACGAGGGTACGTAGATACACTCTCCCCTCGTTGTTATGCATCTCCATGGATATGGAGATAAAGATTGTTGGGAATCATTGCATGGAAAACAAAAAAATCTACGCACACACAATGATCTATGCATAGAGATGCATAGCAACGAGGGGGAGAGTGTGTCTACATACCCTCGTAGGTCGTAAGCGGAAGCGTTTATACAACGCGGTTAATGTAGTCGTACACCTTCACAATCCGCCCGATCAAGTACCGAACGCACGACACCTCCGCGTTGTGCACACGTTCAGCTCGGTGTTGTCCTCGCCACCTTGATCCAGCAAGCGGGGCAAGATAGTAGATAAGTTCCGCCAGCATAACAGCGTGGTGACGATGGTGCCGAAGCAATCCCGTAGGACTTCACCTAAGCACTATGACGATCTAGAGCGGAAGAGTAAACTAGCGGCGGAGGGGTGCCGACACACGGCGTGGAATAAGTTGTGTATTGTGTGGCACCCCTCCCCACAAATATATAGGTGTGGGAGGGGAGGAGGCAGCCCCTGGGGCACCCCAACAGGTGTGGTGGCAGCCCTAGGGCTCCTCCCTTTGGTGTGCCCCCCCCCCCCCTTGCCAAATAATGGCACAAGGGGAAGGAAAGGGGAGAGGCGCCCCTTCCTTCCTTCTCTGAGATATGGTAAGAGGGGGTGGCGCCCCACCCCCTCCCCCTTTACCATGTATTAGGTGTGGCTGCCCTAAAGGGGGCGCACCAGCCCATGTGGGCTGGTGTGTTCCCTTCCACTTGGTCCACTAAGGTTCAATATTCTCCCGATGCCTCCGGAACCCCTTCCGGCATTCAGATAACTTCCGGAGACCAAATAGCATCGTCATATATATCAATCTTTACCTTCGGACCATTCCGGAGCTCCTCGTCATGTTTGTGATCATATCCGGGACTTCGAACAACATTTGGTCACCAAACCACATAACTCATATTATACCAAATCGACATCGAACGTTAAGCGTGCGGACCCTATGGGTTCAAGAACTATATACACATGACTGAGACACCTCTCCGGTCAATAACCAATAACGGAACCTGAATGCCCATATTGGCTCGTACATATTCTACAAAAATCTTTATCGGTCGAACCGTTATGACAACATACGTAATTCCCTTTGTTCATCGGCATCTTATTTGCCCGAGATTCAATTGTCGGTATATTCATACCTAGTTCAATATCATTATCGGCAAGTCTCTTTACTCGTTCCGTAATACATCACCTCGTGACTAACTCCTTAATCGTTTGCTTGCAATCTTATGATGTGTATTACCAAGAGGGCCCAGAGACACCTCTCTGATATTCGGAGTGACAAAACCTAATCTTGATCTATGCCAACTCAACAAACACCTTCGGAGATACCTGTAGAGCATCTTTATAATCACCCAGTTACGTTGTGACGTTTGATAGCACACAAGGCATTCCTTCAGCATCCAGAGTCGCATAATCTCATAGTCGAAGGAATATGTATTTGACATGAAGAAAGCAATAGCAATAAAACTGAACGATTATTATGTTAAGGTAACGGAAATGACAACACATGTCTATGGTTAGGAAACCTTAACCATCTTTGATCAACGAGCTAGTCTAGTGGAGGCTCACTAGGGACATGGTATTTGTTTATGTATTCACACATGTATTTAAGCTTCCGATCAATACAACTCTAGAATGAATAATAAATATTTTATCATGAATAAGGAAATATAAAATAACAACTTTATTATTGTCTCTAGTGCATATTTTCTTCAGCGCCTGTTGCCACGTGATGAAAAAGGTGGCGCGGGGCAGATTGAGGCACGGATACGGGTCATTTAGATCTGTGCCGGAGCCACTGCCACCCGGCTTAGACAACAATGAGGCGCTCGTGCCGCAATCCGGCAGTCATACACCTCAACAGAGACTTATGCCATCGTTGATGTCACAAATAACACATCGGCGCTCCAACGGGTGCTCAAGGAATCCGCAAAGCTAGCGCGACAGAAAGATATGGCGGCGGAGAGAGCCGCCCGGCTCGTGGCAGAGCAGAACAACGCCGCCCGCTGACAGGGTTCCTCATCTCATCCTCCTCAGACAACGACACAACGGACGACCCGCGGCCCGCCTAGTTGTTTTATCTTCTATTTAGGTTAAATTTAAACTCTGTCGGCCCTTTTGGATAAATTTTGTCGATGTCCAATTTGGTACTCCCTCCGTCCGAAAATACTTGTCGAAGAAATGCATAAAAATGAATGTATCTAGAACTAGAATACATCTAGATACATTCATTTCTCCGACGAGTATTTCCGGACGGAGGGAGTATGTTTTTATGTCAGCCCTTTTGGATGAACTTTGTCGATATCCGATTTGGTATGTTTTTATGCTATCTTATGACCTACGTACTATGCATGTATTTGTATAAAATATGATGCAGCCATATGGAGTTTGTGGTTGTGGAGTGAGCAAAATGGGCTTTGTCCAGGCACTGCCAGTATGATGCGTCCATATGGGGTTTGTGGCTGTTGAGTGCGCAAAATGGGCTTTGTCCAGGCACTGCCAGCCGACGCGCCGGAGTGGTATAGAGCAGTAGAATAGTCAACCATGGTTGTTGATGCTCTCAACACATAAAAGGGCAAGATGTGGCTTGATTTGGTTGGCTTCCCGACCAGAGAAAACAAAGGCACAGGCGGCATGCGCTCGTCCGGACGCACACAATGTCATTAGCTAAAAAAAAAGGGACGGTAACAAGTGCCGAAAATGAAGTAATGGGCTGATGAGCAACAAATTATTCCAGCCTCTGCTGCATGATTTCACGGGAGCAAGATCATTGGCCATCGTCGTTTCGGTCAGGTTCAAACAAACGTTTACAACAAGAGCAACAGCGACAGCTGAGGCACATTCCACTGTGGCAATGTCAAAAGCAAATGGCTACGGAGTACAGCATAGTAGAGGAAAAAGGAAAAGAAAGGATTGGTTGGTTGGTGGTCCTCTTAAGAAAAAGAAAAATGCACAGGATAAAGGCAGTGGCCATATGACCAGACGCTAAAAAGGGAATGATGGATCCCTGGACAGAGATGCTCCAGGATAAGGAGCACACTGACGTGGCTTTTCCTGGCGCTGCAAAGCCGAGGGGGGCAGCGGGAGACTTGCCACTGTCCACAGACCCCCGCCGGATTCCATTCCGCCGACCATCTGTAAAAGCAGTCCAGTATAGGGAGGTCAGATGGAATGGGGATCATATCATGCGATATATCAGCAGCAATCTATGCGTCGGCACTATGATTGAGCAGCTATAATCTAGTGAGGAAGTAGATGGGAGATTTGGACGAATAAAGTTGGTTCGACATCATTTTCAACTATGTACTATATTTTCATCTTTTGAAAAATCATTTGCAAGTTGCGTGTTGCATGCACAACATATTTAGAGGAACATACGAGCTGCGGAGAAACAAGAGAATGCAACTTCAAAGTTTAGATTCTTCAAACAAACAAGATACCTTCTGAATGAAAGTAGATAATTTGAGAAGGATTACCTTATACAGCAAGGAGATACCAGGCAATTCTCAACTAGCTCTATAGGATTTTAACAAAATTTGGCGCATCATCCCTTGCCCCAGCAGTTGTGCGGTAAACATATAACTTGTCAACTTTGGGGATTCCATGGTTCTCATCCATTTCATTGCTCTCATCTACCTCATTTATAACCTCCACATTAAGCATTGGCATCTTTGATGCAAGGATTTGGCACCCCTTTTCTGTGACATTGCATGATGACATCCAAAGGGATCGCATTGTCTCATACTTGGTAACATTCTCCAGGAGTGCAGCATCACCAAATGGGCTATCTCTAATCTCCAGCTTCCTCAGATTATTGCATCCTTCCATAACATGCATCATTCCCGCATCACTATCTCCAGCAAATGCTATTGAAAGCATCTCAAGTTGTTTCGCGAATTTACCAATATACATGAAAACCTTGTCGGTGAGAAGACCCGATATTGACAATCGCCTTAGCCCTTTGCATTCACGAACAATAGCACCAAAACCTTCATCTAATGGTTGGTTTGTCATGGCATCAGGCTTCCCAGGCTCAAGAATACAGAGTCTGAACCGCGTGAAATTTGGGCAGTTCTTAGCTATAGTAAGCAGTGCAGCATTCGTCATTTGATGACAAAAATATAGCAATGAGCTCAGTTTTTGACAGCCCAAGGATATTGCAACAAGTCCCTCCTCTGTTACTGGGGAATACCCGGCGATATAGAAGTCTGATGGGAATACCCTGAGTTCTTGTAGATCCTTGCAACTGGAGGCCACCACTTGCAAGCCCTTATCCGCGATGCAATCCAGTACCTGGAGTGTACAGGATAAAGGCTCAAACCCTGTACTGAATTGTCTTAATCAAGCATAAAAATAGTAAGGTGAGTGCGGCAGCAAGGGAACTCACCCAAAGACGTTGGAGTTTCACACAGTGGCTGATCATTTTGGTGAGATCGGAAGAATCAAGTGTCGGAGCATAGCTCAAGTTTAAACCTGTTAGTTGCCCACATACAGGATAGATGAATGGAAGGCACAAAGGCGAAGCATCCCAAAAGCCCGATAAACTCCTCAGCAGTTTGCATTTCTCCAATGCAAGGGTCAGCCTGAGATACGATTCAGCTTGGAAGTCATCTGTCAAGTTCCCAGTCCCTAGATCCTCCAAATTAGGGGCGCGCATTAATATCTTCGAGAGTGTATCTACTGACACAGATCGATTCAACCTCAAACTCCGAAGACTTGGGGACCTAGCAACAAGTCTCTCTAATGAACCAGCATTAACCTCCCCTTTGATGCAGGCGAAATTCAAGGAGACAAGGGACGTGCAGGAATCAGGGAAGCAGGAGAGCCACCTTGGCCCTCGATCATCCACCTCATTTTCCTGCAAATCTAACTCCCTCAGGAGCCTAGACCAGATAACAATATAAAAAACAATGTCAGTGTATTGACCATTAAATGCATGTAACAAGAGTAGATTGGTGCCTTTAATGAGATAATAATAATGCATTAATGAAATTAATCAGAACTTGCATCCTGCCCTAGCAGATTGTGTGCACCATGAGCATAACAATACCAATTCATCCTACCAAAAAGGAAGTATAGACAAAATTAACTGATAAAATGTAAAGTCTAACGAGCTAAATAAAAACATAACAGACATACTATACACGAATCTAACACAAGAATGGTCCGTCAAAAAATGGCAGGTACAAAATTTGGACAGAACATCAGGATAACTAACTAAGGACATCAGATGCAACTGGATCATTCAGACCCTGAAAGAGTGCTCATGCAATTCGGGAGAGTTTGTAGCTACAGAATTGTGCAGCAGATCAAATTTGATCCTTTCAACTTTACTTGCACATAGCATTGGAACAAGTGCTGGATCTAGGCTTCAAACAAGTAATAACTGGCAGGACCGAAGCAAGAAGGCTAGTAGCTAATCAGAAAAGAGCAAGAAAGGCATTTCATATTTCAATACCTCACCAAGTTAAACCATAAGATCTAGATGCACGCAGAAACTAAAACAGCAAATCAGAAAACTATGATGCCTTAACAAACTGCAATTTTAAGTACACTCACTTGCAGTGACTTGCAATAGCTGCTAGTCCATCGGTGCTGAACCCCTCACAGCTGATAAGAACTAGGGCCCTGAATCGTGGGAATGATTTGGCAAGCAGCTCCAGGCTCTCATCTGACACCACCATCCGCTTCATCCGCAGCTCCTCAAGACCCACGCAGCCCCTGGCTGCTGCCTCGATCCATGGTCCGGCGTACCCACCCCAATCAGGTGGCACAAGGTTGAAATCAGCGAAGTGTGGTTTCCCCTTCACTGTCAGTGCCCGCACATTGGGGAACCGAAGCACCACGCGCTCAGGGCGCACAGCATAGCAGTTACCCACAAAGACAGTTCGCCGGCTCAGCCTTTCAATCTCATACCATACCTTGCAAACAAGTGAAACGGTGTTCCGGTCACATTGCGCGGGCAAGAAGCTGAATATGTGCTCCACCACCTCCTCCGGAAAGTAGGTCATGGTGCCTTCCCCCAGCACCACCTTATTACTAGAGCTGCAGGACGGGATCTGTTTGCTTGCAGTCTCCAGGTTATCAAAGCTACTAAACAAAGCCGACGAAATCAACAAATGGAAGCTGCAACCTTGCTCAACCAGACACAGAGAGCACACAACTAATGCTGGCTTGGGCAGATCAGGCTCCAGCCAGATTTGTTGAGCTAAAACTGGCAACCAACACTGGCAACAAGCAATGGCAAGGGGGCACTAGAAAGCGGCCTGGTTCACCTCATCTGGCAGGGCTACAACTACAGCAAGGGGCACAAAAATGGGTTTCAGATCTGCAGCTGAAGTTTCTTCAAGAGATACTAGTAGTTACTGCATCTGCCGTCCATACCCTATTTAGAACACGCAAACCCCCTAGTAACCCAGAACGGACAGCACCAAAATGGCTAGGAGGATTGCGACCGCCAGTCCCGATTCCTCCACCCAAAACCTGCAAAGAAAGATCAGCGACCGCTGAGTTCTTGCCGCCTCCGGGAACTTGCTAAGAAAAAGGAAACAAATAGCGACGGGGAGAAGGAAACGAAAAAAAAAATGCAGCCTACCAACAGCTCAGATCCAGAGCGCCGAAACCTCCAGATCTAACCTATGGACGCCGCCGGTACTGCAGACTCCGCACCAGACCCCTCCGCGAAAAAAGCTCTCCTCCAGCAATGATCGCGGGCCGCGGCGCCCCGGACCGAAAGCCCGCACCCGGAGCCGCCGGAGAGAATGACCCGAGAAATTCGGCGGGGCGCGGGGAGACTCCGAGCGGAGGGGAGCCCCGCTGTCGGCAGGCCGCAAGCGAGGATAAGACCCGAGGGAATCGGCGGGGCGGGCGGGGCGAATGCGACGCCGGAGCGGGAGAAGTGGGGAGCTTTGGGAGGGGAGGCAGCTGGGGGGGAGGTTGGAGGAGGGGAATGCTCTCCCTCTCTCTCTCTCTCTCTCTCTCTTCAGTAGTAGGAGTAGGACTTGGGAGGAGGCTGGAGATGCACGCATCCAAACCAGCCCTCACCGGGTTGGTCTTTACGTGATGTGAGAAATTAAAAAAGAAATGATCAAAAGGTGAGGTACGAAAGACTGGTCGACGAAATACGAACGGGCCACCTCAAAAGAGTATATTCTGGTTGCCAAGGAATGCATTGGCCACCACCAAGGATCACTTGATTCAAATGAAATTTTTAAACGGGTATTATTGATGGCGATGATATAAGTCACTTGATAAACAAACATGGAGGTAGAGCAAGTTTGTTTATTTGCGAGCAAATGTTCCAAATTTACTCATTGGTTAATTTCTTTTTGGAGTTCTTATTATGCGTGGCATAAGGGAATCGTCAAAAATGAGAATTATAAAAGAGTATTGGTTTTGATATACCTCAAAACAATATATTCTCGTTGCCGTAAAATGTATTGGCTGGTAAGGATCACTTGAACCGAATGAAATTTGGAACAAGAATCGTTGATGTCACGACCCGGTCCCTTATAGGAGCCTGAATCTCTACGCTTACCGTGTCAGTCCCTGCACCAATAGTTGGCATGCACAGTCGAGGATGAAATACCAAGAATACATCACATGTCATAGTATTACATCGTAGATCCAGTGCTTTTACAATACACAAATGCTTGGCTCATGGGCTAGCTTATAATACAATCATGCAGCGGAGACAATGTTCTAGTCTTGTGGCGTCCATCCACTCACAGCCAAGAGTTGAGAATAGTGCCGTAACCCTACTTCGTATCTTCCATTCGATTACAGTAAACCTGCAAACATGATACGTTGCAGCCACAAGGGTCACTACATTGAATGTATTGGCAAGCTTCATCAAAATTGGCTTATTGAATTCTCCCTCAAGCAATCCTAACCACAAAGCAGGAGTAGGGTTTTACACTGCAAAGTGGTCCGAACATGGGTAAACTGTCGTGTCCAATGTTCTTCTTCTCTATCTCATGCTCGTCGGAGCCTCGTCGTGAGGTTTGCAAGGTAGAGTAGGGCGGTAGAAGCGAGCGCACCCAGTGTTCGAACCTCTTGATTCCCCGCAGCCCCGATTCTGACAGATACGTGCTTGTATGATACTCCCATTGCAGCAATGATGCCCAGTAGGACTAGCACGTCCTGTAAGAAGAAATTGTCACGCAAAACTTACTTTCTTCTTGCCTTCTTCCTCATACAGTACTACTACTAAGGATGACAATTTTACCCATGGACATGGATACCCATGGATATCCGATCTGAATGGATAGGTTTTGGATATACTTTTGTGCCCATGGGCGGCGCCCAAACCCGATCTGATTGGTCGTGGGTAGGGCATGGATATAATCTTATACCCGTGGGTATATTCAAACATCACGAACTGTATTTTAAAGTACACAACCGTGTGGCGGTGTCGACGGTGGCCTCGAAGTCGAGGTGCTCCTCCAAGATCTGGCGATCGGCACGCATGGCAGCCATAGCGACCTCATGCGCGCGTGCGGCCGCATGTTACTGAGCTCCACGTTATACTGCGTGCAAAATGGCTGTGGGCGGTGCTTAATTGGAGGAGGGGGACAGTGATTTCAGTGGAAGGTGTCGCGCTGTCGATCGGGGCATGTGGGACGAGAAAGGATGAGGATGGTGTGGGTGGGTGTGGATTACCTGACCATATCGACGAGGCCGCGCAGCAAGAAGAAGGGTCGTTGGCGAGGAGGCCGCACAGCAAGAAGAAGGGTCGCCGGTGAGGAGGCGGTGCTGCAAGAAGAAGGGTCGTCGGCGAGGAGGCGGCGCTGCAAGAAGAAGGATAACCGGCAAGAAGGCGGCGCTGCAAGAAGAAGGGTTGCCAGCGAGGAGGCTGAGCTGCCAGTAAGCAGCGGTGAAGGTTTGAACTTGGAAAGGAAGGAGGAACAGTGAAAATGTGGCTTTTGGTGAGAAGGAGGGGCGGAAGATAGATATTTCCGCGGTGGCAAAAAAACGCTCGGTGCCGCGAGAAACTGGCACGCAAGTGTGGTTCAAGCAGGGGCGCTGGATTGTAGACGACGAAACTTCCTGCGTAAGCCAGACAAGATGGTGCGCCAAGGTATTTTATATCGCATCCCACACGATTCTTTCTAGTAAACTGTTTTATGGTATACCTGATTTTTCATTATGTTTTAAAAGACAAAATGGTGTTACAGAGGAAAAGGATGGTGTTTGAATTGCTAAAACATCTACGTACAGTGAACATGCAACTAGTACATGAGTGTCGTGTTTAAATTTGGAATTATTTCGGGTTCGTTTGGCATTTTTATGCATTAATTGAGTTTTGGGGCATTTAATGTGCATAATTCAAATTTGAACTACAAGCACATGATTTAGTGCATCAAAGTTTGTTGAAAAATCACATGTGTGTCTTTCGGTGAATTTATAGGTCCCATGCAAAAAAAATGCAATTCAAACATGTGGGCGTCGTGGCTCAGCCGAAAAGATTGGGAAACTTGGTTTTTTAATTACTGTAAATCCAAAACACGCCTGAAAATCATGAAACTTGTCATGGTGTCATGACATGGCACCAACATGTTGCGGTAATTTTTTTGGCCAGATTGGAACAAACTTTCATGTAAAATTCTTGCAAACCGGAGCTTCCCTCAAAAAGGCTCGTGGTTCTGAGATAGAACGTGTCACCTCCGTGTGCGAAACGATACACGTACACTGCCTTCTCCCGCCTTAATTTTTTTACACAGACAAATTAGACCAAATAGAAGTATTGTGCTAAAATTTAGAATTATTTCAGGTTCGTTTGGCTTTTTTATTAATTAATTGAGTTTTTGCGTATTTAATGTGCATAATTCAAATTTGAACTACAAGCACATGCTCCAGTGCATCAAAGTTTGTTGAAAAATCACATGTGTCTTTGGATGAATTTATAGGTCTTATGCCAAAAAATGGGAAAGAAATTCAAACATCTGGACGGCGTGGCTCGGCCAAAAAGATTGAGAAACTTTTTTTTTAATTCCTGTAAATCCAAAACACGCGTGAAAATCATGAAACTTAGCATGGTGTCATGACATGGCACTAACATGCTGCGGTAAATTTTTTGACCGAATTGAGACAAGTTTTGGTGTAAGTTTCTTGCAAAACGGAGCTTCCCTCAAAATGGCTCGTGGTTCCGAGAGGGAATGTGTCATCTCCGTGTGCGAAACGACATACGTACACAATCTTCTCCTGCTTTAATTTTTTTACACAGGCAGATTAGACCAAATAGAAGTATCGTGCTAAATTTTGGAATTATTCCAGATTCGTTTGGCCTTTTTATACATAATTGAGTTTCTGCGTATTTAATGTGCATAATTCAAATTTGAACTATAAGCACATGTTTCTGTGCATCAAAGTTGGTTGAAAATCACATGTGTGTCCTTGGGTGAATTTCTAGGTTCCATGCAAGAAATGAGAATGAAATTCAAATATCTGAACGTCGTGACTCGACCGAAAAGATTATGAAACTTGGTTTTTTAATTCCTGTAAATTCAAAACATGCCTAAAAATTATGAAACTTGGCATGTTGTCATGACATGGCACCAACATGCTGCGGTAAATTTGTTGGCCGAATTGGGACAAACTTTGGTGTAAGCTTCTTGCAAACCGGAGCTTCCCTCAAGAGGCTCATGGTTCCGAGAGGGAACGTGTCATTTCCGTGTGCGAAACGACATACGTACACTGCCTTCTCCCGCCTTAATTTTTTTACACAAGCAGATTAGACCAAATAGAAGTATCGTGCTAAATTTAGGAATTATTCTGGATTCGTTTGATCTTTTTTATACATTAATTGAGTATCTGGGCATTTAATGTGCATAATTCAAATTTGAACTACAAGCACATGCTTCGGTGCAGCAAAGTTGGTTGAAAAATCACATGTGTGTCCTTGGATGAATTTCTAGGTCCCGTGCAAGAAATGAGAATGAAATCAAACATCTAGGCGTCGTGGCTCGGCCGGAAAGATTGAGAAACTTGGTTTTTTAATTCTTGTAAATCCAAAACACGCCTAAAAATCATGAAACTTGGCATGGTGTCATGACATGGCACCAACATGCTGTGGTAATTTTTTTGTCCGATTTGCGAAGACGCACACATTAACAATCAACAAAGTCATTTTGGAACAAGTGTTGTCACGTTACAAATCGGAAACACAAGTATTATTGAAACCGTGGGTGTTCTACTTACCAATTACATGCCGCCACACATCTCCCTTTTTTATTGGCTAGGAGGTGCCATGCGGGGTAGCTATTTGAGTACAGAAGGCGTGCAATCAGACCCCTGCGTGTGCTCATATGGAGGAGAGCCCTTTGACCTCTACCCGCCGCGCACCTCCCTCCCAACGTCTCCATTAATGGCTTCCGAGCCCCTGTTCTATGGCGTGGCTATATGTCTCACTGAACTGTGATTTAAGAGAGAAAAATAAAAATCCGAAAAAAAAAGTTTTTCACGGATCTTGATGTAAGATCCGACGGACCCATATAGCATCGACTGTGACTTATAGTAAGCATGATGAATATAAGGATGATGACAGTGAATAATAATTGTCTTACATATTTAGGAACATAATTAAAATCCCCACAAAAAGGAACATAATTAAAAAAAAGCCACATGCAGCAACGCCCGAAATACATAAGGGCAAAAGAAGAAGGAAGACAACGATCTGGCTCGTTGATCTCTACTTTCTTGATGCGTTGCTGCAGGCCGTGGGAACTACTCTCCGCGGCGAGCGGCGATGAGCTCATTCTTGTTCTTAAGATGCTACTTGAGAGCATCCACGGATTCCTCCACCAGCCTTCTGCGCTAGATGCGCAGCATGACATTCACGCCCATAAGTTTCTCGATGATGACGCTGGTCCTCTTCAACAAGGCAGTGGTCTCCTCTGGCTGCTCTGCACTTCCAATGATCTTCGCCCTCAGCAGGTCCCGCTCGGCCCGAAGCTTCGCATTGCTCTCATTTAGTTGTCGGGTGACGCTAGTAGCCTGTTCAAAAGAGGCTTTCATGTTGTCCTGTAACCTCGCCTAGCCGGAGATCTGATCCATATGGCTATGGATGATCGCAACAGGGGAGGTGGTGGAGAGGTCTACGGCTGGGTCCCCGGTGTCGACGGACGAAGGGCGGGCCACGTCGGCGGTCAGCGCTCTGGATGAGAAGTAGTGCACATAGTCGGGAGGCAGTGGGTGCTTGGGCCAGCTGCGTGATGCGAGGAAGGCGGAGGGCGTTGGGCACAAGTAAGAAGGAAGGGGGCGGTGCTGGAGGAAGCACCGGCAGTGGGGGAGGTGGCGCATCGACGACGAGGAAGGAGGTGCGCCAACAGCGGGGGAGGTTGCATGCAGCGGGGTTCTGGGGAGGGCGGCGTCTGGTAGATCCGGTGGGGTCTTCAGGGAAGGCTTGCAGCGGTAGGTGTTCCGAGGAGGGCGGCGCGCAGCAGATCCGGTGGGGGGTTCGGGGAAGGCTTGCAGTGGCGGGGGGGGGGTCCGGAGGACCTCCTCCTGGGGGCCTCGTCGAGAAGAGGCAAGCTGCCTCTGCGCGTGGCCAAGGGCGGCGGCGGCTACTGAATGCGGTGGGCGGCGGAGGTGAGGCAGTTCACCGGAGAGTGGGAGGCCGGCGGCCACGCTGGATGGGTTGTGGGGGGTTGAGGTGGTGGAAGTTCAGGTGACGCGGGTGGTGGGAGGTTCAGGAGTTTGGGACCATACTGTCAGCTCCTATATAGGACGCGCCATGATCCAAATAGTTATTCTAATCCTGGGATTAGAATAGTGCTACTCTCTCTTTCTCTCTCTATATATATGATGGGTCTATTATGATAACACCCTTAAGACCTTATTCTCCCAACAAAATCTCCTTATTCTGCTAACAGTTCGGCACTGCGACAGAACGCGAACCGAACCGTGCAGGCAATAAAAAAGAAAACCACCACACCTCGCTACTACTACCACCTATCACCACCATGTCAACCCACCCTCGCACCACTCCCCATGGTCAAACGGGGCTACCCCACCTCTCGATCCAACCACCACGTAGCGCCTCCCGCCCCAGCCACCAACCACCCCCCGCCGCCCATCCCCGCCGCCGGCCACCACCCCGCGCTGCCCGCCGACGAACATAACCATGCGCCACCCGCCCCGGCCACAGCCGCGAGCCACCCTGCCTCGGCCACCACCCGCCCCGCCTCGGCCACCACCCGCCCCGCCTCGGCCACCACGAGCCGGCACCGGATCCAGGCCGCGGCGAGCCCCCGTGACGTCCCAGCACCGGATCCCTACAATGGTGGGCCCCCGCGACACCCTGCTACCGGGGCCAGGCCGCGCCGGCCTCCCACCGCCCCACCTGCTCCCCACCGGATGCGCCTCCGCCGCGCACCGCATCGGTGTGGGAGAACACCAGTCGAGGGCAGCCCTGCACGTCGCTCCCAAGCTCGCGGAGATGGGCACTCGGCTGGATACATGCCTCCACGGCCACCCCACCGCTACCTTTCTCCCATCCGGTCGCGCAGCCCCGCCCTGGTGGCACGCCTCACCACCTCCCTGGATCCATCTCCTACACTACTTCATGCAGCACCCGCGGTAGTGCTCTCCATCAGCCAAGAGGACCATGACTTCGCCCCCCTGAGCCCCCCCCCTTTTCTCTCGCCACTTTTACCAGCGAAGAGCTGCTGCATAATGCTCATGGCTCGTCGCTGACGACCCTGCTACCTCTTGAGCACTGCGTTGGTTTTCCCCGAAGAGGAAGGGATGATGCAACAAAGTAGTGTAAGTATTTCCCTCAGTTTTTGAGAACCAAGGTATCAATCCAGTAGGAGGCTACGCGCGAGTCCCTAGCACCTGCACAAAACAAATAAATCCTCGCAACCAACGCAAATAGGGGTTGTCAGTCCCTATAAGGCCACTTACGAGAGTGAGATCTGATAGATATGATAAGATAATATTTTTGGTATTTTTATGATAAAGATGCAAAGTAAAATAAAGGCAAAGGAAATAGCAAAGGAAATAACTAAGTAGTAGGAGATCAATATGATAAAGATAGACCCGCGGCCATAGATTTCACTAGTGGCTTCTCTCGAGAGCATAAGTATTCTACGATGGGTGAACAAATTACTGTTGAGCAATTAACAGAATTGAGCATAGTTATGAGAATATCAAGGTATGATCATGTATATAGGCATCACGTCCGACACAAGTAGACCGACTCCTGCCTGCATCTACTACTATTACTCCACTCATCGACCGCTATCCAGCATGCATCTAGAGTATTAATTTAAAAACAGAGTAACGCCTTAAGCAAGATGACATGATGTAGAGGGATAGACTCATGCAGTATGAAGAAAATCCCATCTTGTTATCCTCGATGGTAACAATACAATACGTGCCTTGCTGCCCCTACTGTCACTGGGAAAGGACACCGCAAGATTGAACCCAAAGCTAAGCACTTCTCCCATTGCAAGAAAGATCAATCTAGTAGGCCAAACCAAAACTGATAATTCGAAGAGACTTGCAAAGATAACCAATCATACATAAAAGAATTCAGAGAAGATTCAAATATTATTCATAGATAGACTTGATCATAAACCCACAATTCATCGGTCTCAACAAACACACCGCAAAAAGAAGATTACATCGAATAGATCTCCACAAGAGAGGGGGAGAACATTGTATTGAGATCCAAAAAGAGAGAAGAAGCCATCTACCTACTAACTATGGACCCGTAGGTCTGAGGTAAACTACTCACACTTCATCGGAGGGGCTATGGTGTTGATGTAGAAGCCCTCCGTGATCGATGCCCCCTCCGGCGAAGCTCCGGAACAGGCCCCAAGATGGGATCTCGTGGATACAGAAAGTTGCAGCGGTGGAATTAGGTTTTTGGCTCCGTATCTGATCGTTTGGGGGTACGTAGGTATATATAGGAGGAAGGAGTGCGACAGTGGAGCAACAGGGGGGCCCACGAGGGTGGAGGGCGCGTCTGGGGGGGTAGGCGCGCCCCCTACCTTGTGGCCTCCTGTTTTCTTTCTTGACGTAGGGTCCAAGTCTCTCTGGTCTTGTTCGTTGAGAAAATCACGTTCCGGAAGGTTTCATTCCGTTTGGACTCCGTTTGATATTCCTTTTCTTCGAAACCCTAAAACAGGCAAAAAACATGAATTCTGGGTTGGGCCTCCGGTTAATAGGTTATTCCCAAAAATAATATAAAAGTGGATAATAAAGCCCAATAATGTCCAAAACAGTAGATAATATAATATGGAGCAATCAAAAATTATAGATACGTTGGAGACGTATCAAGCATCCCCAAGCATAATTCCTGCTCGTCCTCGAGTAGGTAAATGATAAAAACAGAATTTTGATGCAGAGTGCTACTTGGCATAATTTTAATGTAATTCTTCTTAATTGTGGTATGAATATTCAGATCCGAAAGATTCAAGACAAAAGTTCACATTGACATAAAAAATAATAATACTTCAAGCATACTAACAAAGCAATTATGTCTTCTCAAAATAACATGGCTAAAGAAAGTTATCCCTACAAAATCATATAGTCTGGCTATGCTCTATCTTCACCACACAAAATATTTAAATCATGCACAACCTCGATGACAAGCCAAGCAATTGTTTCATACTTTTGACATTCTCAAAATGTTTTCAATCTTCACGCAATACATGAGCGTGAGCCATGGATATAGCACTATAGGTGGAATAGTGTGGTGGTTGTGCAGAAGACAAAAAGGGAGAAGATAGTCTCACATCAACTGGGCGTATCAACGGGCTATGAAGATGCCCATCAATAGATATCAATGTGAGTGAGTAGGGATTGCCATGCAATGGATGCACTAGAGCTATAAGTATATGAAAGCTCAAAAAGAAACTAAGTGGGTGTGCATCCAACTTGCTTGCTCATGAAGACCTAGGGCAATTTTAGGAAGCCCATCATTGGAATATACAAGCCAAGTTCTATAATGAAAGATTCCCACTAGTATATGAAAGTGATAACATGAGAGACTTTCTACTATGAAGATCATGGTGCTACTTTGAAGCACAAGTGTGGCAAAAGGATAGTAACATTGTCCCTTCTCTCTTTTTCTCTCATATTTTTTTATTTGGGCCTTTTTTATGGACTCTTTTCTTTCTCTTTTTTTTATTTGGGCTTCTTTGGCCTCTTTTATTTATTTTTCGTCTGGAGTCTCATCCAGACTTGTGGGGGAATCATAGTCTCCATCATCCTTTCCTCACTGGGACAATGCTCTAATCATGATGATCATGACACTTTTATTTTTCTTACAACTCAACAATTACAAATCGATACTTAGAACAAAATATGACTCTATGTGAATGCCTCCGGCGGTGTATCGGGATATGCAATGATGCATGAGTGACATGTATGAACGAATTATGAATGGTAGCTTTGCCACAAATACGATGTCAACTACATGATCATGCTAAGAAATATGACAATGATGGAGTGTGTCATAATAAACGGAACAGTGGAAAGTTGTATGGCAATATATCTCGGAATGGCTAGGAAATGCCATAATAGGTAGGTATGGTGGCTGTTTTGAGGAAGGTATATGGTGGGTGTATGATACCGGCGAAAGGTGCGCGGTATTTAGAGAGGCTAGCAAAGGTGGAAGGGTGAGAGTGCGTATAATCCATGGACTCAACATTAGTCATGAAGAACTCATATACTTATTGCAACAATCTACAAGTTATCAGAGCAAAGTATTACCCGCATGCTCCTAGGGGGATAGATTGGTAGGAAAAGACCATCGTCGTCCCCGACCACCACTCATAAGGAAGACAATCAATAAATAAATCATGCTCCGACTTCATCACATAACGGTTCACCATACGTGCATGCTACAGGAATCACAAACTTCAACACAAGTATTTCTCGAATTCACAACTACTCAACTAGCACAACTTTAATATCACCATCTTTATATCTCAAAACAATTATCAAGTATCAAACTTATCATAGTATTCAACACACTCATAAGAAAGTTTTATTATTAATCTTGTATACCAAGCATATTAGGATTTTAAGCAAATTACCATGCTATTAAGACTCTCAAAATAATCTAAGTGAAGCATGAGAGATCAATAGTTTCTATAAAACAAATCCACCACCGTGCTCTAAAAGATATAAGTGAAGTACTAGAGCAAAATTATATAACTCAAAAGATATAAGCGAAGCACATAGAGTATTCTAACAAATTCCAAATCATGTATGGCTCTCTCAAAAGGTGTGTACAGAAAGTATGATTGTGGTAAACTAACAAGCAAATACTCAAATAATACAAGACGCTCCAAGCAAAACACATATCATGTGGCGAATAAAAATATAGCTCCAAGTAAAGTTACTGATAGAAGTAGACGAAAGAGGGGATGCCTTCCGGGGCATCCCCAAGCTTTGGCTTTTAGGTGTCCTTAGATTATCTTGGGGGTTCCATGGGCATCCCCAAGCTTAGGCTCTTGCCACTCCTTGTTCCATAATCCATCAAATCTTTACCCAAAACTTGAAAACTTCACAACACAAACTTAAAGTAGAAAATCTCGTGAGCTCCGTTAGCGAAAGAAAATAAAAGACCATTTCAAGGTACTACAATGAACTCATTATTTATTTATATTGGTGTTATACCTACTGTATTACAACTTCTCTATGGTTTATAAACTATTTTACTAGCCATAGATTCATCAAAATAAGCAAACAACATACGAAAAACAGAATCTGTCAAAAACAGAACAGTCTGTAGTAATCTGTAGCTAGCGCAAGATCTGGAACCCCAAAAATTCTAAAATAAATTGCTGGACGTGAGGAATTTATCTATTAAACATCTGAAAAAAGAATTAACTAAATAGCACTTTCCAAATAAAAATGACAGTAGTTCTCGTGAGCGCTAAAGTTTCTGTTTTTTATAGCAAGTTCAACAAGACTTTCCCCAAGTCTTCCCAACGGTTCTACTTGGCACAAACACTAATTAAACACAAAAAACACAACCAAAACAGAGTCTAGATAAATTATTTATTGAATAACAGCCTGGATAAATATTGAGTTGTCTCCCAACAAGCGCTTTTCTTTAAAGCTTTATAGCTAGGCATAATATTTCAATGATGCTCACATGAAAGACAAGGATTGAAGCACAAAGAGAGAATCATAAAACATGTGACAAACACATCTAAGTCTAACATACTTCCTTTGCATAGGTATCTTATAGGGAAACAACTTATCAAGGCAAGCAACAACTAGCATATGCAAGGAACCGGAAACAAACAATAGCAATCTCAACATAACGAGAGGTAATTTAGTAACATGAAAATTTCTACCACCATATTTTCCTCTCTCATAATAATTGTATGTGGGATCATAAGCAAATTAAACAAAATAGCTATCACATAAAATATTTTCAACACGATCCACATACATGCAAAGTTGACACTCTTCCAAAATAGTGGGATTAACATTAACTAAAGTCATGACTTCTCCAAACCCACTTTTATCAAAAAATTCATAAGATTGAACATTCTCCAAATATGTGGGATCTAAAGTTGACATTCTTCCAAACCCACTTTCAATAATATTGCAAACACTATTATCAATCTCATATTCATCATGGGGCTTAAATAAATTTTCAAGATCATAAGAAGAATCACCACAATCATGATCATTGCAACAAGTAGAGGACATAGCAAAACTAGCATCCCCAAGCTTAGGGTTTTGCATATTATTAGCACAATTTACAAAAATAGAATTTATAATAAAATCATTGCAATCATGCTTTTTATTCAAAGATCTATCGTGAATCGCTTCATGAAGTAATTCATCACACTTTTCAGATTCACGAATTTCAAGCAAAACCTCATAAAGATAATCTAGTGCACAAAACTCACTAGCAATTGGTTCATCATAATTGGATCTCTTAAAAAGATTAGCAAGTGGATGAGGATCCATAGATCTTAGGTTCTCCGTTTAGTAATAAATAAACAACTATTCTAACCATACGAGCAAACAAGAAGCAAGCGAAAAAGAGGCAAATAGAGAAAGAGAGGGAGGATAGAGAGAGAGAGGGCGAATAAAACGGCAATGGTGAAGTGGGGGAGAGGAAAACGAGAGGCAAATGTCAAATAATGTAATGCAGGAGATAAGGGCATGTGATGGGTACTTGGTATGTTGACTTTTGCGTAGACCTCCCCGACAACGGCGCCAGAAATCCTTCTTGCTACCTCTTGAGCACTGCGTTGGTTTTCCCCGAAGAGGAAGGGATGATGCAACAAAGTAGCGTAAGTATTTCCCTCAGTTTTTGAGAACCAAGGTATCAATCCAGTAGGAGGCTACACGCGAGTCCCTCACACCTGCACAAAACAAATAAATTCTCGCAACCAACGCAAATAGGGGTTGTTAGTCCCTATAAGGCCACTTACGAGAGTGAGATCTGATAGATATGATAATATAATATTTTTGGTATTTTTATGATAAAGATGCAAAGTAAAATAAAGGCAAAGTAAATAGCAAAGGAAATAACTAAGTAGTAGGAGATCAATATGATAAAGATAGACCCGAGGGCCATAAGTTTCACTAGTGGCTTCTCTCGAGAGCATAAGTATTCTACGGTGGGTGAACAAATTACTATTGAGCAATTGACAGAATTGAGCATAGTTATGAGAATATCTAGGTATGCTCATGTATATAGGCATCATGTCCGAGACAAATAAGCCGACTCTTGCCTGCATCTACTACTATTACTCCACTCATCGCCCGCTATCCAGCATGCATCTAGAGTATTAAGTTAAAAACAGAGTAACGCCTTAAGCAAGATGACATGATGTAGAGGGATAGACTCATGCAGTATGAAGAAAATCCCATCTTGTTATCCTCGATGGCAACAATACAATACGTGCCTTGCTGCCCCTACTGTCACTGGGAAAGGACACCGCAAGATTGAACCCAAAGCTAAGCACTTCTCCCATTGCAAGAAAGATCAATCTAGTAGGCCAAACCAAACTAATAATTCGAAGAGACTTGCAAAGATAACCAATCATACATAAAAGAATTCAGAGAAGATTCAAATATTATTCATAGATAGACTTGATCATAAACCCACAATTCATCGGTCTCAACAAACACACCGCAAAAAGAAGATTACATCGAATAGATCTCCACAAGAGAGGGGGAGAACATTGTATTGAGATCCAAAAAGAGAGAAGAAGCCATCTACCTACTAATTATGGACCCGTAGGTCTGAGGTAAACTACTCACACTTCGTCGGAGGGGCTATGGTGTTGATGTAGAAGCCCTCCGTGATCGATGCCCCCTCCGGTGGAGCTCCGGACCAGGCCCCAAGATGGTATCTCGTGGATACAGAAAGTTGCGGCGGTGGAATTAGGTTTTTAGCTCCGTATCTAATCGTTTGGGGGTACGTAGGTATATATAGGAGGAAGGAGTACGTCAGTGGAGCAACAGGGGGGCCCACGAGGGTGGAGGACGCGCCTGGAGGGGGGGGGGGTTAGGCTCATGTATATTGAGAAAATCATGTTCCCGAAGGTTTCATTCCGTTGGGACTCCGTTTGATATTCCTTTTCTTCAAAACCCTAAAATAGGCACAAAAAAAACAATTCTGGGTTGGGCCTCCGATTAATAGGCTAGTCCCAAAAATAATATAAAAGTGGATAATAAAGTCCAATAATGTCCAAAACAGTAGATAATATAGCATGGAGCAATCAAAAATTATAGATACGTTGGAGACGTATCAGACCCCAGCGGTCCACCACTGCAGCTCTGGATAGTGGATTGGTGCGGTGCGGCTAACACACTGTTGCAGTGCAGAGTGTTTTTGGTGCAGGTTTGGGTGTTGTTGATGAAGTGTAGAGTCCTCTCGACGCAGTCCATAGCATTTTTTGATTTTTTTTCAGGTTTGGCCTTGTGTTTTATCTGCAGTTCATTGAAGTGGAGTTCTAGCAGATTAGTTTGATGCAGTTTTGGGCACAATAATGACCAGCCTTAGATTCACAAACCATGCTCCAAATTGCCAGGAGCGTGTTGTCCCTCCTCCCCTTGTAGTCCGGGCGTCCGTAGACTTGAAGTGCGCCTGGGCGCGCAATGCGGTTCGGCGGCGCTTGGCCGTCCTGTTCGCGATGTGTCTTGGTGCAGAATGCCGCGTGATTGTAGTGCAGTCTGCTGCAGTTTGTGTTTTTTTGTGTATCTGTCGAATGTATCTGGTTGGGATATGATGTATTTTGTGTAAAAAATAATAGTTGAGAAGTTCATTTCAAAAATCATTAAAAATGGTTCACTTTTCAAGAGAAAAAATGGATGCATGCAGCCCACTTCGAGGAGTCTTGTGGTTCACTACATTTAGCAAAAAACACGGTGGTGGATAAAAAACAAAAACAAGCAAAAAGCAGTGTGGTTCACTCGCCTTGTACTAGTGGTTCACTCGCCTCGTCCTCGAAGTGCGGAAGAATTTCTAAAATTAAAAAGAAAACAAAAAATGTGTGTCGTTCATTTTGCAGTGTGTTTGGTCCTCCGATGTGGTTCACTTTTGAGCGTGATGCTGTTCACTTGCGCCCAACATGAAAGTGTAATTTTTTTAAATAAAACAACAAGATAGCAATGAGGTTCACTTCGATATATGTCGCAGTTCATTTGCCCTCGTCTCTGCGGTCCACTCTTGTTCATAAAACAATGACAACAAAATCTCACAAAAAACTCATATGAGAAAAATTACGCCCGACAAAAGAAATCATGAAGTTCGCTTGACTGTCTAATACAGTTTGGTTTTCTGTCCGAAGCAGTGCGTTCTTCCGTCGTTCATAAAAAACTCACAAAAAAACTCACAAAAAGCTCATCTGAGAAAATTTACGCCCGACAAAACAAATCATGAAGTTCGATTGACTGTCTGATGCAGTGCGGCTTTCCGTCTGAAGCAGTGCGTTCTTTTGTCGTTCATAAAAAAATGACAACGAAAACAAACAAAAAAGCTCATTTGAGAAAATTTACACCCGATAAGACAAATCATGAAGTTCGCTTGACTGTCTAATGCAGTGCGGTTTTCTGTCCGAAACAGTGCGTTCTTCTGTGTGATGTGGTACACACGTCAGTTTTGGTGTCGCGAAAAACAAAGTATCCGCATTTTGGTAATATTAAAACTACCCTTAAACCGTAAGGAATTAGAGAGCGTGTTCTACATGAAAAAGTTGCGCCTCGTCGATATCTTTCCGACGATGTATCATTTGCATCATTCCGCCAAGCGGTTTGAAATTTTTTACGAAAAAACGGCCGCTGCCACTCATCATTCGCCGCATGATTTTCAAAATTAACTTAAAAACCGTAATGAATCTCCAAAACATTTCACCATATCAAAGTTGCACCTCGTCCATAGCTTTCCAACAGCATATCACACGCCTCATTTCGATAAACGGTTCAAAAACTAGAGCGAAAACAGTACCGAAAATTTGATTTTTTTTTGAAAAACAGAGTTCCGTGATTTAGTAAATTTGAAACTGCTCTTAAACCGTAACGAATTACAGAAAATATTACATATGAAAAAGATGCGCCTCGACGACATCTTTTCAACGGTGTATCATTTGCTTCATTCCGATGAGTGGCTTAGAAAAAAACATGAAAAATACTCGCTACCACACGTCGTACATCGCACCATTTTCAAAACTGCTCTTAAACCATGAGGAATCTCGAAAAGTGTTCAACATGGAAAAGTAGTGCCTAATTCATAGCTTTTCAATGGTATATTACACGTCTTGTTTCGATAAACGATTAAAAAATTAGAGTAAAAAAGGTACTGAAAAACTACAGCATGCAGTTTTTTTCTGACAGGAAGTTCAGTCGCCTGAGTACTGCAGCACACTTGGTTCAAACAATGATGTGCACTTGCGTTGAGCGTGCAGTGCGAAAGTGTTATCAGAATAGTTATTCTTCTAATATTAGCATGATAGACCGGCTATATATATAGGGTGGGTCTATTATGATAACACCCCTTAAGACCTTATTCTAATAACACCCGTGCTTATTCTAATAACACCTTTCCTTCGCTAAAAAGCACACCCACCGACCCGACCCAGGCAGCCCACTACCCCCGACCCCCACCTTCTTCTCCCGACACCTCCCACCCTCAGCGGCGCCTCACCATCACCCACCACCGCGGCGCCCCACCTCCACCCCAACCCCCAGCGCCCCATAACCACCCCACCCCTCTTCCTCCTGGTCGGGCTGCCGCCCATCCTCTTCCTCCCAATCGGGCCCGCCGCGCCTCCTCTTCCTCACGGCCGAGGCCGCCGCGCTTCCTCTTGCTCCCAGAATCGCCACCGCCCCTGGATCCCCTTCCTTCTTCCACCTTTCTTCAACGCCCACGGCTAGCCCACTGTGCCTCTCCTAGTCGTTGCATCCCTCGCAGATCCTCCTCGGCGTCGCCCAGGTCCGGTGGAGCACGCGCCCGATTAGCAACCGGGCTTTAGTGGCCGAGGGTGACCGTTGTCAGAGGAGGAGGTTGGGGGAAGGAGCGGACCAGGAGACTCGCCAGATGCGCGTATGAGGGGAGCTGGTGAGCCTGTCGCGGCGCTGGGGATCGCAGGTTCTGAAGGTGGCCGGAGATCACCGTCCTCCTCTCTCTTTAGTGGAGCCTGCTGCCCGATGAGGGCGAGTAGTGGAGCCTGTCACCCGATACAGTTCGATTGGGTCCTCCCTTGCATGAGCAGCCCAAGGCACGTTGCTGGAGCAGTACACAACAACAGGTGTGCTCGGCCATCAGCCTATGGGATTCAGTTTGCTAGAGCACCCCTCGCATCTCCCTTCTCACCGGAGAAGTACGACAGTGTGCTGGCTTGCAGTCCAGTGGTGCCGTGTAGTTAGTCGTCCCAATACCATACAGGGTTGCTGCTATTCAGAAGAATTTTCTAGTCTTTTTCTGAAAATTTGATGAGTTGTTTTGGATGCAGTACAATACAGTTCGTGGGCGCGCCAGCAACGACCGCAACAACGCAGCCCACCCCAAAATGCGACCAACGACGGCAGCAACGCATCCCACCCCAAATGAGAGCGACGACAAGGATTGGCCAATGCAGTGCGTGCGTGCACTTCAGCTTGTCTGTTTTGTTTGAAGATTGTATTGCTTATAATGGTAGCGATTCATTTGTAAAAAAGTGGTGGAACTTCGATGCAGCTCATTCCAGAAAACTCTATGGTTCGGTTCAAAATTTGTGTCTTGGTTTTGTTGTTCTTGCAGTAGGGGGTAACATCAAAAGGCAAAAAGAAGAAGTGAAAATACAGATGCAGTTCTCTGCCTAGTGTGGTTCTGCTCGTACTAGATGTATCTGCAGTATAGATGTCTATGAATTTGTTTGAAGAAGACAAAGTAGTTGACTCCAAATTGTGTAGCAGCTCATTACCCCTCTGGATGAAGTGCAATTTGCTTTTTGTCTCAAAATTTAGTCGACTACATCAACACTTGTAGTGCGTTTGGTCCTCGGATGTGGCTCACTATTGAGAGTGATGCCGTTCACTTGCCCTCAACATGAAAATGCAAAAAAATTAGCAAAACAACAAGATAGCAATGAGGTTCACTTTGACATATGTCGCGGTTCATTTGCCTCGTCTCTGCGGTCCACTCTCATTCATAAAAATTGTTGAGAAAAAGACAATAAAAAACTCACAAAAAAACTCGGGTGAGAAAGTTTATGTCCGACAAAAAGAATTCATGAAATTTACTTGACTTCCTGCCGCAGTGCGGTTTTCCGTTTGAAGGAGTGCGTTTGTCTGTCCGATGAAAAGGTCCACTCGCTTGGTCAACACGTGCAAAAAATTAATAAGTATGAAAAAAATACAACAAAAACTCATGAGGTTCACTTTTGATAGTGTTGCGGTTCATTTTCGGGAGTGTTGCGGTCCACTCTCGTGCAAAAAAAAAGTTGAAAAAAAGACAACAAAAAACTTTTGCGAGCAAGTTTATGTCCGACAAAAAGAAATCATGAAGTTCACTTGACTGCCTGTGCAGTGCGGTTTTCTGTTTGAAGCAGTGTGTTCTTCTGTCCGATGAAATACACACGATGATTTTGGTCTCGCGAAAAACAGAGTGTCCGCTTTTCGGTAAATTTAAAACTGCTCTTAAACCGTAAGGAATTAGAGAGAGTGTTCTACATGAAAAAGTTGTGTCTCGTCGATATCTTTCCAATGACATATCATTTGAATCATTTCGACAACCAGTTTGTAAAAATTTCGCGAAAAACGTCCGCTGCCTCTCGTCGTCCGCCGCACGATTCTCAAAATTAACTTAAAACTGTAAGGAATATCAAAACCATTTCTACATATGAAAGTTGCACGCTGTCCATAGCTTTCCAATGACGTATTACATGCCTCGTTTCGACAAACGATTCAAAAACTAGAGCGAAAACAGTACCGAAAATTGCAAAAATTTCCAAAAAAAAAGAATTCGCGATTTAGTAAATTTGAAACTGCTCTTAAACCGTAACGAATTAGAGAAAAAGATGCGCCTCGATGATATCTATCCAACGGTGTATCATTTGCCTCATTCCGACAAGCGGTTTAGAAAAAAAATGCGAAAAACGCTCGCTCACACTCTTTGTGGGCCGCACCATTTTTGAAACTGCTCTTAAACCGCGGGGAATCTCGAAAAGTGTTCAACATGGAGAAGTTGCACCTAATCCATAGCTTTCTAACGGTATATTACACACCTCGTTACGTTAAACGGTTAAAAAATTAGAGAAAACAGTACCGAAAAAGCACTACACGCAGTTTTTTCCGACGCGAAGTTCACTAGACTTTGTAATGCATTGCTCTTAGTAAAGAAAGTGCAGTGCCCTCGCATTGAGCATGCAGTGCGGAAGTGTTATCAGAATAACTATTTTGATAATATTACTAGAATAGACGGGCTGCGCTATTCGTCACCCTGGATGAGGAATAATTATTCTTCACCCCTCTCTATTTTGACGTCAATGCATTGTGTTTTTAGGTTCCATAAATTTTGTCTTATTTCATACGTAAAAAGAGAACGTAAGAAAATATATACTCGCCGTAAAAAATATTTTATTGTGGGGACCCTGACTCATAAGTCGTGATCACCGAATGCACGTGTACAGTGATCCCAGAGATCAATGCTCACTGAACACACAAAAGCTGAATAACAAGAGTCTTACATCCATACATACCGTATTACACAAGTAGGACCATTATGGTCAAGTCTTGAGTATAGCATCGCAGCGGAAATTTTCGTTGACAACTTGGACCCATGCCATCTGCCTTAACCCTACAGGCATTCTGACTGGGAAGCGTCCTAGCTCGCATGTTCGTCGCCAAAGAAATCTTCATCTTACTCCTGTTCTTTCATGCCTGGCCGATAAAATAACCAGTGGTAAGCCAATGAGTACTTTGAATGTACTCGCAAGCAACCCAAGGGTGATAACAGAACAATTATGCAAGGCACTACTGCTAATTTGGCATTTTTGCGGAAAGCTAGTTTTTCTCATGCAAAGTATGATCAACATTTATCAAGGATATGAATGCGTCTGCAACAAGTATCAGGAGGTTACAGACATCAACATTGAGAGAGAGTTATGAACAACTCGTGCTCAAGCTCATCGTGACTTCCTCACGAATCACGTCAATAGTTTTACCAAACCGTGTTGTTTGTCAGAAACATATGGACGTAGTCTAAGTAGCACCACCCAACTGTCCTTGATCGTGGACACGGCTATTCGAATAGTTTTACACTCTGCAGAGGTTGCACACTTTACCCACAAGATCCGAGGAACTTCCGTATCATCCACGACCCGCGGTACCTCAAGTACCTGGGGTAAGCACCGATCACTATCTTTCCCTAGACGATACTAACATAGAGTCCACTCGATTGGTAGTAACCCCCGTGCCCAACATTTCACAACTTAAAATTGTGGAGCTTCGCTCCCATATTCATCACATACCACTAGCACGGGGTACCAACGGTGTGTCCGGTGCCCTATAAAAATGTTCTTGGCCGCCCTACCTGGCACGACCCCGTCCCGAGAGAGAGCACCAACTCTCCCCCGTCACTAGTAATGCGGGCTCCAAGCTAGTATCAGCCTAGGTAATCAATAATGCCCTTTCCCATACAAGGGTAGAGTGGTTGCGCATGTAAGGTTGGGACAGTCGACAAATCTTAAATCTATTCCGTCTCTGTAAACAACACTTTTATCGAGCCTCGGTACACTACCTCTCCACCAAGTAGTGACCTAGTTCATCATCATCTCCCAGGGGCATTAGTGGCACCCACTAGGCTTTTTGCAAGTATGTCAAACCACACTTGTTTCTTTCCATGCATAACCCTGACCCACTTTGCGTAGCCATTTACTATAGCATATTTCTACAACCCACCAACACAACTCTAAGCAAGGGCAGAGTCATGAACAATGCAAGTATCAATGGAGTATGCAACGGAGGCAAGCCTAGCAAGGTTGCCATTCAAGGTATATCATGCACTCGGTGAAGCAACAAAAATGCCATCATGATGTAAAATGGTTCATCATGGTCAAAGGGTTGCTTGCCTGTTTTAACAAAGTCTTCGAGGTCTTCAAATATCTCTGGTCCAACTCCAAGCATTTCGTCTACTTCGTCAACTATCGTTGAAAGCAACCATAATAAGCAACACAACAAGGCAGAAAATAAAAGTGCTCTAAAAATATGAAGTTGACTTTTCTAGGACTCCCCTGGTTATATGAAAAATAACCAGAGTGGTTTCATTGGAATTGGATCAATGATTATTTTTGAACATTTCAATATGATAGAATCAAGGGGTTTATGGATTTGCAAGAGGTGTACAGAAATATTATTTTGAAAAATGAGCAAAGATACCCATTTAACAAGGCATGATTTTAGAAGCATCTAGGAGTTGGTTTCACTGGATTTGGAGTTCAAATGATTTTCCTATGAATTTGGAAAGTTGACAAATATGAAGAAATGGCTCATTATTTTGTGAGGCACATAAAGTATTACTAAAAATGTTCATAAACTAAGTTAGGAACCTAGAAGCATCTAGGAATTTGAATAATGCCATTTGGATCAAATTTGAGCCCTCTGTGATTTTCTAAAGTTTATCACAGAATTAAGAAAATTGGGATTTACTAAATAATTGTGAAGGAAACTTCTCTGGAAAAATGTGCAAGCTCCTCTATGAGGTAGGGAATGATTTATAGAGTCGCCAGAAATTTGAATCACTAGATTTGGAGTTCATTTGAATATTTGGGAGCTTTTACAATTTTATCTTGAAAAGAAAAGAGAAAAGGGGGTATTACCCTTATCCTGTGCACCAGGCGGGAGATAGCAGTGGGCCGGCCTAGCGGCTCAGCTGCGCTGGCGACAGGTGGGTGACGTCGAAGACGGCTCCTCGTGAGGGCGCTTTCGCCATGGAAACGCGGGAGTAGCACGGCCCGCCTCCACTTACGCGAGCGAGCAGGCGCGTAGTGGAGTTTTAAACCTGACAGGCAGGGCCCCCTGTCAGGATGTGAGGCTGACCGACGGGCCCCACGGCCATCGTCGTCAACCTCCGTCCAAAGAGGATGGCGAGCTCACCGGCGGTGATTCCGGGCACGGCGAGGCGAAAAGGTGGCACCGATGTGTTCAGCGTCGAAGCGCACTTCGGGTGGAGGTGGTGACGGTTGTCGGGGAGCAGTGGTTCACCGGCGACCAAGAAGCCGGCGGCGAGGCTTTGGGAGGTGGATGGATAGCTCACTCCGGGCTGAAATTGAAGCGGTGCAAGAAGAGGAACGAGTCAGTGGAGTCTTCTGGCTCTAGATCGAGAGAAAGGGGAGGCGGAGGAAGCTTATACCCCTGGATTGACGGTGACCTGAGGCGGCGGGGCTCGAGCTCGATCTCGTGCTCGGGCGTCTTTGGGCATGAACTGGTGGTGCGGGTAGACGATTTGGAGTGGGAGAGAGAGAGTAGGAGCAAAAGGATGGCTCGGGGAGGCCTTTAAGTAGGCGAGCTACGGCTCACCGTAGACCCGTGCGCCGGCGAGGTCGTTGCCGTTGTTGTGGGTCACAGGGGCGCGCGTGGGCATGTCTGGGGTGCTCATGGGTTCGGTCCAGAGCGAGGGAAAGAAGAGAGAGGAAGCAGGAGGGGCCAGAGGCGCCGCGCGTGCGAGGCCGCTCATTGGAGCTCTCGGGCGGCCCGCGCGCGTGCGAGAAAGGGCAGCAAGAGGGAGAAGGAGGAGGGGGACAGAGGCGTAGCATGCTGCGGATGTCGAGGAGCATCGGCTGGCGTGAGGGGGAGAGCCGAGGTGGCCGGAGGTGGTTGGCAGGGGGCGGCTACAGTGCGGGAGCGCACTGTAGCACGCTCCAGAGCATGCAAATGGCCGACATGCCATTTTTTTGGCAAAGTGGGCACGGCCAAGCATGTATGGTAGCTCTAAGGAGGAGTAAATAATGTGGGGAAAGCCTTGGATGCCTTGGGTGGCCACTGGAGTGAGGTGGGAGGTGAGGAAGAGGGGTGCAAGGGCTGTCCAGAGGGGTAAAAGAGGTGGTTTCACCCGTCAATTATTGATCTGAGATGTAGCCATTGCTACTGGAGGTAGAAGAGGTCTAGGAGGGGTTGTGGTAAAAAGTGGAGGCCATGGAGAAGAGTGGAAGAGGTCAAAACTGGGGTTTTAGTAAAATGGCAGAATGTGTTTGATGCTTGTTTGGTTAAGCAAATGAACTCCATTTGGCAGGAGACTCCACAGGGTGAAATTGCACATATAATTAGGGCCTTACACCAATCTTGAGATTATCTGGGCAAAGTTCACAATGTAACTTTTGTAAACCCTAGAAATTAGCAGAAATGAACTTGTGTAGATCTAGTTGAGCAAATCACTTCTCCTTGATGCACCACTTGGTGTAGTGTCATCATTTAAGGATTTGATCATGTCCACAAAAATTCAGATCAAAAGGACACACTTGGAAATGTAGAGTTGTTCAAATTTGGTTCTGGACAGAAAGGGTTTTGAGGGGGTTTGATGATGTTTTCTTGATCTTCAAGGCATGAGGCTTTGTTAGATCATCAAATATGTCATATGTGACATGCTAGAATTTTCTTGGATTTTTATGGAAATATTTCCTGTAGAAATATTAGAAATCCTTGAAATGGGCAGAAATGGTTTTGGGAGGTTTTGTCCAATATTTTGATCATGACCATATGTTGAAACTCATATATATGGAAAATGTATGCCCATTGAGTCTCCCTAATTTTTATCAAATATTTTTAAAGCTTTAAAATAATTTTAACCTATTAAGGACCATTTCTGGCCTTAAGAAAAAGCCTTTAAATAAAATAGGAAAATAACTTTTAAAATTATATTTTTGTGGTTTCTGGGTATCCTATATCTAATAGGAGTCAAACATATTTTTGGAAAGATTTTTGCTGCCCTTAATTAAGTATTTGCAGTGCAAACCTCAATTCAGGGGTTTTTGGAAAACTAATTTTTGAAAATACTTTTTGGCCAAATTATTTTTGTAAGGAAATACTATATTGTTCTATACACATGGCATGACCATTGGGAAAAGGTTTTGGATCAAGGAGAAGGAGTATAAGAGTTGGAGGATTTATTTGATTTTTAGAGCACTTGCAAACAGCAGTCAAACATTCAATCAAAGCAAAGACAAAACACTCAAAAGTTTTTGTCAAACCACATTTTATCAGGATTTATTAGCTTAAGTGTTGTGGCATGAAATCAGGGTGTGACAGACCTACCCCCCTTACAAGAATCTCGTCCTTGAGATTCCCAAACTAGGTGTGGAAAGGAATATGGAAACTTGGATATGGGGTAGTCTTCACGTCCCCATACTACTTCCGAATGGTGCTCCATTGAACCTTGAAGTACTTGATGATGTGTCTTCGTGTATGATGTTCTGCTTGATCCAGGTTGCTAAGGGGTTTCTCACATAGGTCAGGTTGGGTTGGGGGTCGATGGCTCGGTGATCGATGTCCTTGTTAGTGATCGGGCTAGCTAGGAAGTCGAAAACACTTCCGGAGTTGTGTCATGTGGAAACATTACGCACAGTGGGTAACTCAGGTGGTAACTCCATCTGGTAACTGTCTTCTCTTCGTCTTGTGGCGATCTCAGAGGGGGTTGTTAAATCTTGGAGTGATCTCAAAGAGGGCCAATGGATCTTGGTGTGGGTTTCCTTGTCATGAAAATGCTTGGTTCTCTTTGAGAGAAGTGGCTCGCAGATACACCTGGTCTTCAACGAGAAAGTTCACTTCTTGACAATGGTGGTGGGTGTAGTTCTTCCTCCTGGACATGGCGATCCTCAGATGTTCCTTGACCAGCTCAGTGATTCTTCTTCCGTCTTCGGGTAGACAAGTATGTTACCAAAATAAAGATGACAACCAACTTGTCCAAGTACTCCATGAAGACTTTGTTCATGAGGTACATAAAGTAGGATGGGGGTATTAGTGGTGGTCACGGTTGAGTATGGTCCAAGGTATTCTCGATCTAGAGTCAAGACCCACGGTCATGGTCTGACCATGTTGTAGCTTGGTAGGGCTTAAGGGTTTCAAGGATTCTATGATGCGAGTGAACATTTATCATCTTATCTTTAAGCACGGTTTCTAAGATGCCAATTGTGTTATCTAGTCCTTTAAACAAATCACATCATATCACCGATAGAATCATTTCGTATAGGTCAACTCCAATCATCACTCATGTGATTCATACCCTCATGACTCTCGAGAGGAGGTCTAACAAAATCATATATGTCTACAATCCCCAAACTCATATGTATGTCTACCCCTAAAAATCCATGGGTAGAACATACAAGCTACTAAGCTTGAACGTGACAATCCAAGTGCTCGGCCTACTCTTCCATGGTCTAAGATAGTGCATCTCTATCCTAAGGAAACACGTCGTATACCACTCCAAGATCTTGTTTCCTTCCTATGGATCAACTCCAACAGCCCATTAACTTCCATCAACCACTACACAATCCATTAATTCTACAAATCCAATGTTTATGGTGTACCACATGATCTTCTAATGTCCTATAATCCTCATATACTTGAAAAGGGTTATCTTTACTATAGTCAGTCCACCAATTTCCCATTATCGGGGTCAAGTAACTCCAAGGTCAAGCTTATATAGATCCCTAAATCAACTCCGACAATTAGTCCAATCTCCTAGTTTATCATCCACCGAGAAACATGGTATCATGATCGAGATCATCAGTCTAAATCCAATTTACTCTGAACCATGTAGACATACTCAACATCTATATTCAACTAGAATCACCTACTTAAATCCAAATCTCTTGTCCAACGAGAATTCCTACATGTTCCCCTCAAGTTATTTACGTAATATCAACTGCCTCCTATCAATATCATCTGATCAAGTCAAATCCTTGCACTCCCAGGAGTTTCAGCTTGCGATCATAATTGTCCTATAAATCCAATTTACTCAGGGGTAAGGAAAGCTGTGCTAATCTATACTCATGATCCCACCAAGTTCATCTACCAACATCGAAGCCTCATAATCCACCAAATAGTCTCATATAATTCCTCGAGTCATTGATATAAACTCATCAAGTCATTTGTCCTTTATTCCTATATCCTCAAACTGGTCTTCCCTATGGCATCGTCAGTTCTGGTGCTATATTAGGATGATAATGTGCTCGTTCACTATGTCCACTAGTTCCATAATGAACCCAGTGTTATGCAAGGTTACGGAGGCTTAATAGGTCCTCTTGCAATTCTGTGGGTTGAGCACATGGTTAAGGATTCGAGCTGGGGAATCTTGTGAAGTCTCGAAGGGTCTAGGAATGGGTTTCTAGTCTGGAGGGTCAAATATAACTCTACGGGGTTGCACTTGGTCGTGGAGATTGTAGCAGAAGTCTTCATTGCTAGTTGGTTGCTGAAGTAGAATCCTTGGTGTTGCCGGTCTTCAGTTGAGAGAGATGAGAGGGAAAGGTAGCATAGAGGAGGTGGGATGCCTAAAGGGGGTTCTATAGTGCAAGTATAAACAAACAGGTGCAAAAAGGGCCAAACACAAGCATTAAGATAAGGAAGGTGATATAGACGCGTACTTGTTGCCTAGGGCAAAAAGGGCGACTGATATCAAAACACAACAAAATAAAAACAAGAAACACACAATCATGGTTCTATTCGAACCATCATATGGACTCGACTGCGCATAGGGGGTACAAGAGTCATCCTACCCTAGGGGTTCTCGGATTCAGTAGTCATGCTTTGCTTCGTGCCTCGTGCAGTCTTCTGGGTTTCCCTCAGGTGTTGCTACGTCTCTTTGTTCGACGAAACAATCCGGATTGAGCCTGAAGATTCTTCAACAACTTCTTGCCTGTTGAAGTGGTGGGGTGAAGGTGGCTTCTCGTAGCAGGCATTGACTCGATCTTCTGTTGTCTTCTTAATCATGACGATCCCTTTTTGTCTTCTAAGGCGTCGATGGTACCAAGTGGGTGATCCTTTATGCAATGACCTTAACAAGGCATAGTAGAGGTCCAACATGTCGGTTATGTTGATGACAACATCCACACCGAGAGCGGGGGATGAAGAGAACCGTTTTCCTGCTCACTATAATGAGGCGGACCAAATGGCAAGGTTCTCATCCACTGGTGGTTGCCGATACAACAATGGTAAGGACATGGTTGCTCTATTAGCGATGTATATCGTGATCTTGCATATCTTACACCCTGATCATCATAGGACAAGGTTGCATCATCCTGGGGCAAATTCAAAGGTTTCACCATCCTCTGGGTCTTCATGTCCCCATTCCTCGAAGACGTATCTTCTATTGGCATCATCTTGCTGTGGTGTCGCCAATCTTGTATTCAGAAGAGGTGGGTGAGTGTTTGGCAAGGTGTACTCCCGCTAGGTTATTTACGAGGACTACAAGGAATCCCGTGGTCAGGGGCTTGAGGGTTCTAGCGACCGTTTGCAATAATTTTGAAGGGAAGAGATTGATGGGGAAAGTATACCTTAGTTTTCGAAGAACTGAGAAAGGAAGAGAAGTATAGATAGTTTTGAAAACTAGTAGTAGTTTTGGAAATAGTTTTACCTTAACTAATGACCATGCTAACTAAGGCTTCCTACAGTCAGGATGGCTCTGATACCAGCTCTGTGGGGACCCCGACTCATAAGTCGTGATCACCGAATGCACGTGTACAGTGATCCCAGAGATCAATGCTCACTGAACACACAGAAGCTGAATAAAACGAATCTTACTTACATACATACCGTATTACACAAGTAGGACCATTATGGTCAAGTATTGAGTATAGCATCGCAGCGGAAATTTTCGTTGACAACTTGGACCCATGCCATCTGCCTTAACCCTACAGGCATTCTGACTGGGAAGCGTCCTAGCTCGCATGTTCGTCGCCAAAGAAATCTTCATCTTACTCCTGTTCTTTCATGCCTGGCCGATAAAATAACCAGTGGCAAGCCAATGAGTACTTTGAATGTACTCGCAAGCAACCCAAGGGTGATAACAGAACAATTATGCAAGGCACTACTGCTAATTTGGCATTTTTGCGGAAAGCTAGTTTTTCTCATGCAAGTATGATCAACATTTATCAAGGATATGAATGCGTCTGCAACAAGTATCAAGAGGTTACAGACATCAACATCAAGAGAGAGTTATGAACAACTCGTGCTCAAGCTCATCGTGACTTCCTCATGAATCACGTCAATAGTTTTACCAAACCGTGTTGTTTGTCAGAAATATATGGACGTAGTCTAAGTAGCACCACCCAACTGTCCTTGACCGTGGACACGGCTATTCAAATAGTTTTACACTCTGCAGAGGTTGCACACTTTACCCACAAGATCCAGGGAACTTCCGTGTCATCCACAACCCGCGGTACCTCAAGTACCCGAGGTAAGCACCTAATCACTATCTTTCCCTAGACGATACTAACATAGAGTCCACTCGATTGGTAGTAACCCCCGTGCCCAACATTTCACAACTTAAAATTGTGGAGCCTCGCTCCCATATTCATCACATACCACTGGCACTGGGTACCAACGGTGTGTCCGGTGCCCCATAAAAATGTTCTTGGCCGCCCTACTTGGCACGACCCCGTCCCGAGAGAGAGCACCAACTCTCCCCCGTCACTAGTAATGCGGGCTCCAAGCTAATATAAGCCTAGGTAATCAATAATGCCCTTTCCCATACAAGGGTAGAGTGGTTGCGCATGTAAGGTTGGGACAGTCGACAAATCTTAAATCTAATCCGTCTCTGTAAACAACACTTTTATCGAGCCTTGGTACACTACCTCTCCACCAAGTAGTGACCTAGTTCATCATCATCTCCCAAGGGCATTAGTGGCACCCACTGGGCTTTTTGCAAGTATGTCAAACCACACTTGTTTCTTTCCATGCATAACCCTGACCCACTTTGCGTAGCCATTTACTATAGCATATTTCTACAACCCACCAACACAACTCTAAGCAAGGGCAGAGTCATGAAGAATGCAAGTATCAATGGAGTATGCAACGGAGGCAAGCCTAGCAAGGTTGCCATTCAAGGTATATCATTCACTTAGTGAAGCAACGAAAATGCCATCATGATGTAAAACGGTTCATCATGGTCAAAGGGATGCTTGCCTGTTTTAACAAAGTCTTCGAGGTCTTCAAATATCTCTGGTCAAACTCCAAGCATTTCGTCTACTTCGTCAACTATCGTTGAAAGCAACCATAATAAGCAACACAACAAGGCAGAAAATAAAAGTGCTCCAAAAATATGAAGTTGACTTTTCTAGGACTCCCATGGTTATATGAAAAATAACTAGAGTGGTTTCATTGGAATTGGATCAATGGTTATTTCTGAACATTTCAATATGATAGAATCAAGGGGTTTATGGATTTGCAAGAGGTGTACAGAAATATTATTTTGAAAAATGAGCAAAGATACCCATTTAACAAGGCATGATTTTAGAAGCATCTAGGAGTTGGTTTCCCTGGATTTGGAGTTCAAATGATTTTCCTATGAATTTGCGAAGTTGACAAATATGAAGAAATGGCTCATTATTTTGTGAGGCACAGAAAGTATTAATAAAAATGTTCATAAACTAAGTTAGGAACCTAGAAGCATCTAGGAATTTGAATAATGCCTATGGGATTCAGTTTGCCAGAGCACCCCTCGCATCTCCCTTCTCGCCGGAGAAGTACGACAGTGTGCTGGCTTGCAGTCCAGTGGTGCCGTGTAGTTAGTTGTCCCAATACCATACAGGGTTGCTGCTATTCAGAAGAATTTTCTAGTCTTTTTCTGAAAATTTGATGAGTTGTTTTGGATGCAGTACAATACAGTTCGTGGGCGCGCCAGCAACGACCGCAACAACGCAGCCCACCCCAAAATGCGACCAACGACGGCAGCAACGCATCCCACCCCAAATGCGAGCGACGACAAGGATTGGCCAATGCAGTGCATGCGTGCACTTCAGCTTGTCTGTTTTGTTTGAAGATTTTATTGCTTATAATGGCAGTGATTCATTTGTTAAAAAGTGGTGGAACTTCGATGCAGCTCATTCCAGAAAACTCTGTGGTTCAGTCAAAATTTGTGTCTCGGTTTTGTTGTTCTTGTAGCAGGGGGTAACATCAAAAGGCAAAAAGAAGAAGTGAAAATACAGATGCAGTTCTCTGCCTAGTGTGGTTTTGCTCGGTACTAGATGTATCTGCAATACATATGTCTATGAATTTGTTTGAAGAAGACAAAGTAGTTGACTCCAAATTGTGTAGCAGCTCATTACCCCTCTGGATGAAGTGCAATTTGCTTTTTGTCTCAAAATTTAGTTGACTAAATCAACACTTGTAGTGCGTTTGGTCCTCGGATGTGGCTCACTATTGAGAGTGATGCCGTTCACTTGCCCTCAACATGAAAATGCAAAAAAAATAGCAAAACAACAAGATAGCAATGAGGTTCACTTTGACATATGTCGCGGTTCATTTGCCTCGTCTCTGCGGTCCACTCTCGTTCATAAAAATTGTTGAGAAAAATACAATAAAAAACTCACAAAAAAACTCGGGTGAGAAAGTTTATGTCCGACAAAAAGAAATCATGAAGTTTACTTGACTGCCTGCTGCAGTGCGGTTTTCCGTTTGAAGCAGTGCATTTGTCTGTCCGATGAAAAGGTCCACTGGCTTGGTCAACACGTGCAAAAAATTAATAAGTATGAAAAAAATACAACAAAAACTCATGAGGTTCACTTTTGATAGTGTTGCGGTTCATTTTCGGGAGTGTTGCGGTCCACTCTCATTCAAAAAAAAGTTGAAAAAAGACAACAAAAAACTTTTGCGAGCAAGTTTATGTCCGACAAAAAGAAATCATTAAGTTTACTTGACTGCCTGCTGCAGTGCGGTTTTCTGTTTGAAGCAGTGTGTTCTTCTGTCCGATGAAATACACACGATGATTTTGGTCTCGCGAAAAACAGAGTGTCCGCTTTTCGGTAAATTTAAAACTGCTCTTAAACCGTAAGGAATTAGAGAGAGTGTTCTACGTGAAAAAGTTGCGTCTCGTTGATATCTTTCCAACGACATATCATTTGAATCATTTTGACAACCGGTTTGTAAAATTTTTGCGAAAAACGTCCGCTGCCTCTCGTCGCCCGCCGCATGATTTTCAAAATTAACTTAAAACTGTAAGGAATACCAAAACCATTTGTACATATGAAAGTTGCGCGTTGTCCATAGCTTTCCAACGACGTATTACATGCCTCGTTTCGACAAACGATTCAAAAACTAGAGCGAAAACAGTACCGAAAATTGCAAAATATAAAAAAAAAGAATTCCGCGATTTAGTAAATTTGAAACTGCTCTTCAACCGTAACGAATTAGAGAAAAAGATGCGCCTCGATGATATCTATCCAACGGTGTATCATTTGCCTCATTCCGACAAGCGGTTTAGAAAAAAACGCAAAAAACGCTCGCTGACACTCTTTGTGGGCCGCACCATTTTTGAAACTGCTCTTAAACCGCGGGGAATCTCGAAAAGTGTTCAACATGGCAAAGTTGCGCCTAATCCATAGCTTTCCAACGGTATAGTACACGCCTCGTTCCGATAAATGGTTAAAAAGTTAGAGCAAAAACAGTACCGAAAAAACACTACACACAGTTTTTTCCGACGCGAAGTTCACTAGTCTCTGTAATGCAGTGCTCTTAGTAAATAAAGTGTAGTGCCCTTGCATTGAGCATGCAGTGCGGAAGTGTTATCAGAATAACTATGCTGATAATATTATCAGAATAGACGGGCTGCGCTATTCGTCACCCTGGGTGAGGAATAATTATTCTTCACCCCTCTCTATTTTGACGTCAATGCATCGTATTTTTAGGTTCCATAAATTTTGTCTTATTTCATACGTAAAAAGAGAACGTAAGAAAATATATACTCGTCATAAAAAATATTTTATTGTAGGGACCCTGACTCATAAGTCGTGATCACCGAATGCACGTGTACAGTGATCCCAGAGATCAATGCTCACTGAACACACAGAAGCTGAATAACAAGAGTCTTACATCCATACATATCGTATTACACAAGTAGGACCATTGTGGTCAAGTCTTGAGTATAGCATCGCAGCGGAAATTTCCGTTGACAACTTGGACCCATGCCATCTGCCTTAACCCTACAGGCATTCTGACTGGGAAGCGTCCTAGCTCGCATGTTCGTCGCCAAAGAAATCTTCATCTTACTCCTGTTCTTTCATGCGTGGCCGATAAAATAACCAGTGGCAAGCCAATGAGTACTTTGAATGTACTCGCAAGCAACCCAAGGGTGATAACAGGACAATTATGCAAGGCACTACTGCTAATTTGGCATTTTTGCGGAAAGCTAGTTTTTATCATGCAAGTATGATCAACATTTATCAAGGATATGAATGCGTCTGCAACAAGTATCAGGAGGTTACAGACATCAACATTGAGAGAGAGTTATGAACAACTCGTGCCCAAGCTCATCGTGACTTCCTCACGAATCACGTCAATAGTTTTACCAAACCGTGTTGTTTGTCAGAAACATATGGACGTAGTCTAAGCAGCACCACCCAACTGTCCTTGACCGTGGACACGGCTATTCGAATAGTTTTACACTCTGCAGAGGTTGCACACTTTACCCACAAGATCCGGGGAACTTCCGTGTCATCCACGACCCGCGGTACCTCAAGTACCTGGGGTAAGCACCCGATCACTATCTTTCCCTAGACGATACTAACATAGAGTCCACTCGATTGGTAGTAACCCCCGTGCCCAACATTTCACAACTTAAAATTGTGGAGCCTCGCTCCCATATTCATCACATACCACTAGCACGGGGTACCAACGGTGTGTCCGGTGCCCCATAAAAATGTTCTTGGCTGCCCTACCTGGCACGACCCTGTCCCGAGAGAGAGCACCAACTCTCCCCCATCACTAGTAATGCGGGCTCCAAGCTAGTATCAGCCTAGGTAATCAATAATGCCCTTTCCCATACAAGGGTAGAGTGGTTGCGCATGTAAGGTTGGGACAGTCGACAAATCTTAAATCTAATCCGTCTTTGTAAACAACACTTTTATCAAGCCTCGATACACTACCTCTCCACCAAGTAGTGACCTAGTTCATCATCATCTCCCAGGGGCATTTGTGGCACCCACTGGGCTTTTTGCAAGTATGTCAAACCACACTTGTTTCTTTCCATGCATAACCCTGACCCACTTTGCGTAGCCATTTACTATAGCATATTTCTACAACCCACCAACACAACTCTAAGCAAGGGCAGAGTCATGAACAATGCAAGTATCAATGGAGTATGCAACGGAGGCAAGCCTAGCAAGGTTGCCATTCAAGGTATATCATGCACTCGGTGAAGCAACGAAAATGCCATCATGATGTAAAATGGTTCATCATGGTCAAAGGGTTGCTTGCCTGTTTTAACAAAGTCTTTGAGGTCTTCAAATATCTCTGGTCCAACTCCAAGCATTTCGTCTACTTCGTCAACTATCGTTGAAAGCAACCATAATAAGAAACACAACAAGGCAGAAAATCAAAGTGCTCTAAAAATATGAAGTTGACTTTTCTAGGACTCCCCTGGTTATATGAAAAATAACCAGAGTGGTTTCATTGGAATTGGATCAATGGTTATTTCTGAACATTTCAATATGATAGAATCAAGGGGTTTATGGATTTGCAAGAGGTGTACAGAAATATTATTTTGAAAAATGAGCAAAGATACCCATTTAATAAGGCATGATTTTGGAAGCATCTAGGAGTTGGTTTCAGTGGATTTGGAGTTCAAATGATTTTCCTATGAATTTGCAAAGTTGACAAATATGAAGAAATGGCTCATTATTTTGTGACGCACAGAAAGTATTAATAAAAATGTTCATAAACTAAGTTAGGAACCTAGAAGCATCCAGGAATTTGAATAATGCCATTTGGATCAAATTTGAGCCCTCTGTGATTTTCTAAAGTTTATCACAGAATTAAGAAAATTGGGATTTACTAAATAACTGTGAAGGAAACTTCTCTGGAAAAATGTGCCAGCTCCTCTATGAGGTAGGGAATGATTTATAGAGTCACTAGAAATTTGAATCACTAGATTTGGAGTTCATTTGAATATTTGGGAGCTTTTACAATTTTATCTGGAAAAGAAAAGAGAAAAGGGGGTATTACCCTTATCCTGCGCACCAGGCGGGAGATAGCAATGGGCCGGCCCAGCGGCTCAGCTGCGCTGGTGACATGGGGGTGACGTCGAAGACAGCTCCTCGTGAGGGCTCTTTCGTCATGGAAACGCGGGAGTAGTGCGGCCCGCCTCCACTTACGCGAGCGAGCAGGCACGCGGTGGAGTTTTAAACCTGACAGGCAGGGCCCCCTGTCAGGATGTGAGGCTGACCGACGGGCCCCACGGCCATCGTCGTCAACCTCCGTCCAGAGAGGATGGCGAGCTCACCGGCGGTGATTCTGGGCACGGCGAGGCGAACAGGTGGCACCGACGTGTTCAGCGTCGAAGCGCACTTCGGGTGGAGGTGGTGATGGTCGTCGGGGAGGAGTGGTTCACCGGCGACCAAGAAGCCGGCGGCGAGGCTTCGGGAGGTGGATGGATAGCTCACTCCGGGCTCAAATCGAAGCAGTGCAAGAAGAGGAACGAGTCAGTGGAGTCTTCTGGCTCCAGATTGAGAGAAAGGGGAGGCGGAGGAGGCTTATACCCCTGGATCGACGGCGATCCGAGGCAGCGGGGCTCAAGCTCGATCTCGAGCTCGGGCGTCTCTGGGCATGAACTGGTGGTGCGGGTGGACGATTTGGAGTGGGAGAGAGCAAGCAGGAGCAAAAGGATGGCTCGGGGAGGCCTTTAAGTAGGCGAGCTATGGCTCACCGTAGACCCGTGCGCCGGTGAGGTCGTTGCCGTTGCTGTGGGTCACGAGGGCGTGCGTGGGCATGTCTGGGGTGCGCATGGGTTCGGTCCAGAGCGAGGGAAAGAAGAGAGAGGAAGCAGGAGGGGCCAGAGGCGCCGCACGTGTGAGGCCGCTCATTGGAGCTCTCGGGCGGCGCGCGCGCGTGCGAGCAAGGGCAGCAGGAGGGAGAAGGAGGAGGAGGACAGAGGCGTATCGTGCTGCGGATGTCGAGGAGCATCGGCTGGCATGAGGGGGAGAGCCGAGGTGGCCGGAGGTGGTTGGCAGGGGGCGGCTACAGTGCGGGAGCGCACTGTAGCGCGCTCCAGAGCATGCAAATGGCCGACATGCCATTTTTTTGGAAAAGTGGGCACGGCTAAGCATGTCTGGTAGCTCTAGGGAGGAGTAAATAATGTGGGGAAAGCCTTGGATGCCTTGGGTGGCCACTGGAGTGAGGAGGGAGGTGAGGAAGAGGGGTGCAAGGGCTGTCCAGAGGGGTAAAAGAGGTGGTTTCACCCCTTAATTATTGATCTGAGATGCAGCCTTTGCTACTGGAGGTAGAAGAGGTCTATGAGAGGCTGTGGTAAAAAGTGGAGGCCATGGAGAAGAGTGGAAGAGGTCAAAACATGGGTTTTAGTAAAATGGCAGAAGGTGTATGATGCTTGTTTGGTTAAGCAAATGAACTCCATTTGGCAGGAGACTCCACAGGGTGAAATTGCACATATAATTAGGGCCTTACACCCATCTTGAGATTATTTGGGCAAAGTTCACAATGTAACTTTTGTAAACCCTAGAAATTAGCAGAAATGAACTTGTGTAGATCTAGTTGAGCAAATCACTTCTCCTTGATGCACCACTTTGTGTAGTGTCATCATTTGAGGATTTGAACATGTCCACAAAAATTCAGATCAAAAGGACATACTTGGCAATGTAGAGTTGTTCAAATTTGGTTTTGGACAGAAAGGGTTTTGAGGGGGTTTGATGATGTTTTCTTGATCTTCAAGGCATGAGGCTTTGTTAGATCATCAAATATGTCATATGTGACATGCTAGAATTTTCTTGGATTTTTATGGAAATATTTCCTGTAGAAATATTTCAAATCCTTGAAATGGGCAGAAATGGTTTTGGAGGTTTTGTCCAATATTTTGATCATGACCATATGTTGAAACTCATATATATGGAAAATGTATGCCCATTGAGTCTCCCTAATTTTTCTCAAATATTTTTAAAGCTCTAAAATAATTTTAACCTATTAAAGACCATTTCTGGCCTTAAGAAAAAGCCTTTAAATAAAATAGGAAAATAACTTTTAAAATTATATTTTTGTGGTTTCTGGGTATCCTATATCTAATAGGAGTCAAACATATTTTTGGAAAGATTTTTACTGCCCTTAATTAAGTATTTGAAGTGCAAACCTCAATTCAGGGGGTTTTGGAAAACTAATTTTTGAAAATACTTTTGGCCAAATTATTTTTGTAAGGAAATACTATATTTCTCTATACACATGGCATGATCATTGGGAAAAGGTTTTGGATCAAGGAGAAGGAGTATAAGAGTTGGAGGATTTATTTGATTTTTAGAGCACTTGCAAACAACAGTCAAACATTCAATCAAAGCAAAGACAAAACACTCAAAAGTTTTTGTCAAACCACATTTTATTAGGATTTATTAGCTTAAGTGTTATGGCATGAAAATCAGGGTGTGACATTTATGTTACGTAAAATTACGAACGTAAAACATAGTGTAAAACATACATAAATGCGATATTTCTGGTCTTATAACGTATTTTTTTGTTTTCTTATATCAAATTTTACGTAGTGAATCAATATAAATGTAACTATTTGTATTTCAAACGTAATTTATTTATGAAGCGGTCGTAAGATTACGTCGGGTGAAGAATAACTTATTCTGCACCCTAGGTGATGAATAGTATCACTATATATATACATATATATATATATAGGTAAAATGTGTGGGGCACCTAGTGCCTGAGCACCTAAGTCCGAGTATAGCAAGTCATATTTCCAGTGCATCGCTTTCCAAATTTTGTTTGCATGCACTACAAGCATCAATGGTCAATAATTGCTTTCCAAAAAAGATAATATACTACCGATGTCCTAGTAGGATTCCTTTTTCAAACAAAAATGGTATGTATATACAGTCCTATTTCTTAAGGTATCAGATATGATAAATAATACGATATGTCTCAAAGGTTTGTATGTATATTAAGGATGTTTTTATGTATTTTTCTAAAGTTTTACTTATCAAGGTATGTAGTATTTAAAAAATTAAGACCAGATCAGACTTTTTAACCGCTAATATTTCTAGGGTATATACATACAGAAAAATCTAATCAATACATACTAAGTAAAGGAGTTCATACATATGTAATCTAATGGGTATGTATTAAATATTCTGGGTATATACATACACAAAAATCTAATGCGTTACATACTAAATATTCTGGGTATATACGTACTAAAAATATATCTAATGAGTGTGTAATAAATAAATGAATCCGTTCATAGCTAATCTAATTGATACACACTGAATATTCTAGGTATATACATAAACAAAAATCTAATGTGTACGTACAAAATATTCTAGGTATATACATATAAAAATTTAACGGGTACATACTAAACAGATGAATTCATATATACCTAATTCGTAATATATCTAATGTGTGGTATATTTCCTTCTAATGATATGCTACCATGCATGTCGTGCTTAATGACATTCATTTATGATATACATCATAATTGTTTTCATACTTAATTGTTTCATAATTGGCAATTAGTAATGGGTTTACATGTTACCTTCTATACCTGTCAGAATAACACACGTCTAAATGCAATCAAATGGTGGAAAGGCAAGGAGCCTGGGCACCTAGGTGTCCCATACTGCCCACTATTCTGATCACCGGATTAGAATATTATTCTGATCACAACATAAACTTCCTGAGTTACACGCCTGAACTTCCCTCTGTAGGAACCCGACCTTCGGGCTATCTTCTCAACCGTGTCTTCCGCGCGTTTTTTGGTCAGTCATGTTCTATGTGATGTAAGTGTAATCTACAAATAGTTTTTAGAAACTAAATTGCCGTTTTAAATAGGAATCTTGCTCATTGGCGGATTTGCTCTCGGGTCATGCTGAAACATGTCTCTGTTGCAATTTTACTGCCTAAGTTGTTCGACCTGAACTTCCCCTAGTGCTAGGTTGAACTTCCGTCAATATTGCCCAAATGGGGCTTGCGACATACCGTTGAAAATCTATGGACACGAGTATCATGACCCAAGTTAAATTTTTGGCTAAATGTAAGCGGTTTAAGAGCAGTTTTGAAAAGCGTTTTTTCTTCATACAAAAATGTGAATCGTATTTTTGACCGCATTTCAAAACCGTTTATTGAAATGAGACAAATAATATGGCGTTGGAAAGCCGCTGCAAAACCGCTCCTTCCACATGTAGATAGTTTTCTCTAATTCCCTACGGTTAAAGAGTAATTTGGAAAATAGTAAAATTTCGCAAACCGAACAACCGAGTTCATATTTTTGATGTCATTTCTAAATGGCTAATCCAATTGAGGCAAATGATATGGCATTGGAAAGCTTATGAAAATGCGCTACTTTTTCATGCTTAAAGGTTTTTCTAATTTTGAACGGTTTAAAAGTGATTTAGAAAACGGTCCAGGTTGCACCGAGTTCGTATTGTCGAGCTAATTTTTAACTATATGTCTGAATGTAGCAAATGATATCGCGTTGGAAAGCTTGAGGAAATGCGAAACTTTTTGATATATATTGTTTCTCCCAATTCCTTATTGTTTTATGTCAATTTTGAAAATGGGTAAAAACGTATTTTAGCCGTAATTTCTACAAACTTTATCGGAATGGGGCAATTAATATACTGTTGAAAAGTAAGGAAAATGCAAAACTTTTTCATGTTGATGGTTTTCTCTGGTTCCTAGCCGTTTCAAGTAATTTTGAAAATGGCGAGATCCTTCATTCTACCTTTATCGCAAAACAAATTCTTGGAAAATGCACTGCGTGAAGAACCTGAACTTATCGGCATGTGTACTTGAACTTCACTCTGTTTTCCACGTGCTTTTTTTGCCCGTGGCTCTCCATCCACTGACCGGAACACTCACCAGAATTGAGCAAGTAATATACCGGTAGAAATCTGATGTAAACACGCAATTTTCCCGTGTTGATCGTTTTTTGATACTTGCGATGATTTAAAAAGTTATTCATCTCAAATTCATTCACCATAGTAGTCGAACTTCCTGCTATTTTCACGTTGAATTTCTATGACGTATTTTCATTTGTACTTTTGTCATCCATTTTTTGAGTGTTATACAAATGATATTCTTTTTGTACAAACCTCTCTCACATTATTTTTTTAAACTTTCTCCGATCGAGGACTTGAACTTACACAAATGATATTCCTATCATTTTGAAGTAAATTAGAGAAATGACAAGATCATGATTTCTGCCTTCATTGCGAATGGAAACACACTGCATGAAGTAGTTGAACTTCTCGGGCATGTCTGTTTGAACCTCACTCTGTTTTTGACGTGATGTTTTTTGCACTACGTGATGTAGTTGAACTTCTGGGCATGTCTGTTTGAACTTTGCTTTGTTTCACTTTATTTTTTCTTATATGAAATACACACCATGTAGTACGTGAACTTCTGGTTATTATCACTCTGAACTTCTCTCTGGTTTGAGAGAATTATTTTAAAACACAAAAAACAACACATTTTTAATGTATTTTGGACATCTAAATACACGGTGAACCTCTCTCACAATAATTTTTTGAACTTTTCCTCACCGAGCACTTGAACTTCTAGCAACCATTTTTTTCGTTTATGAGTTGTTTTTAAAAGTGCAAAAAATGGCGTTGTGTTTTCTATTTTTTGAACAGGTAAATCCTAGGTTTTAATAAACTCCAAACTTCTTTGTTATTTCAGTATGAACTTCACCTTTTTATATTTTGAGCAAAGAATTGTATCCAATTTTTAAATGGAAAAAATCGAACATGGAAATACAAGGTGAACGTCTCTCGCAAGAATTTTTGAACTTCTCCGGACAGAGCACTTGAACTTCTTTCAACAAACCTTTTAAGCTTCTATTTTCTATACTTTTATTTCTCACCTGAAATGCATTCCTTGCAGTACTTGAATTTCTCATTGTTTTCACTATGAACTACTGTCACATTTTAGTGTGTACGACGAATTACACACAATTGAAGGTCGGACGTCATTTTTTGCCATTTTTAAAACAAGTAATTGGAAGTCGGTTGTCCCGCAATACAAATTCTGAACCGTCCACGGAGGTGCACGTGAACTTCTTGCAACAAATCTGAGTTTTTATATACTTTGGACTTCTCTGTTATTTTAATTTCAACTTCTTAGTCATATTCTTCGAACGGAAATATGTTTCTAAATAAGCATCAAACATTTTTTTTGCAAATTGAACTTCATAGTTTTTTTCTTAGAGACGGTAATAATTTGAGTTTCCCGTATAGATCGAACTACTCCTCTATTTTAATTTGAACTTCTACATTTTTATTCTTTAGTAACAAGGAAAATTTGAGTTTCTTTATAAATATCGAACTTCTCTATTTTGTAATTTGGACTTCTTGGTTTATTTTGTTTTAGCATCAAAATATTCTAGTTTTGTCATAAATATTGGACCCCTGCACATATTTTTAATTTTTGATTTATTTTTAAAAACATAGACACAAACGGGAGAGAGAATTATGTGTGCATAAAGTGGGTAGAAATTTCCAACTTTCCCTTATCGAGCACTTGAACTTTTAGCAAGAAATGTTTTTTTTCATTTTATGAGTTGGTTTTAAAAACGCCAAAATGGCATTGGTTTTTGTTTTGTTTTTGAAGCACAAACTTTTTAGGCTTTTAGTGTTGTATTCCTTTTATTTTCATCTGAAAACACATTCTGTATAATAGTTGAACTGCTCGTTGTTTTCACATTGAACTTCAGTCATGTATTTTTGTTTGTCATTCCTCACCCGTTCGTCGGAGTTGCGCAACGTTTTGTGTGTGTTTTTGCACAAGTAAATAGACGGAGAGCCTCCTTTACAAGAATATTTGAACTTCCTGGGCCCACCACGTGAACTTCTAGCTAAATGTCTTTTTAGACCTTGTCTTTTTGTTTGTTTTTTCGTATATGGAAAACACTCCATGTTGTAGTTGAACAACTAGTAGTTTTCACTTTGAACTTCTGTGTTATTGTTATTTGAACTTCACATTTTTATTTTTTCAGTAAAGATTTTTTTCTGATTTTTCAAACAAACATCGGATTTCACATTTTTTTTAATTTAAACTTCATGGTTGATTTTTTAATAACAACAGATATATGAGTTTTTAAAAAATGTAAAATCCTATATTTTTTAAATAACCATCAAACCATGTTGTTGTTTTAGTTTAAATTTCTAGTTTTAAGAAAAGGGGGAAAGATCTTTTTAAACTTTTTATTTGTTCCTTTATTTTATTTTGAACTTTCCCATTTTATTCTTTAGTAACGAGAAAAATCTGAGTTTTCTGTATACTTCGGACTTCTATGATATTTAATTTAAAATTCTTCGTCTTTTTTAGAAAAAATATGTTTTAGATAAGCATCAAACATTTAAATAAAATTGAACTTCATACTTTTATTTTTCCTATAAACGGAAAGAAGTTGAGTTTTCTGTATACATCAAACCACTCCTTTTTTTAATTTGAACTTCTTCATATTTTCTGTTTACCAACAAGAAAAATCTGAGGTTTTTTGATAAATATCAAACTTCTCTATTTTTGTAATTTGGACTTCTTAGTTTATTTTTTAGTAATGAAAAAAATCCTTGTTTGTAAGAAATATTGAACCGGTCCGTTATTTAAATTTGAACTTGTAGAGTTTTTTTATTTAGAAAAGGCAAAAAAAATTATGAATTTTGAAATGTTCTTTTTCTTGCTTGAACTTCTTACTTTTCATTATTTAGTGAGTTGTTTTAAAATTTGAACTTCTTAGTTTTTTCTTTGAACTTCTATGTTTTTATTTTAGAAATGGGGAAATATCAAACCACTTTTTTTAATTTGATCTTCTATGATTGTAGAAACGAGGAAATGTATTTTTTATATAAATTTTTAACTGCTCCATTTTTATTTGAAGTCCTTGGTTTTAATTTTTATTGGTAGTTAAATCTGAGTTTTCTGTAAACATTGAGCTGCTCTGTTATTTTAATTTAAACTTCTATGGTGTTTGGTTTTGAAACAAGAGAAATCCATTTTCTAATTAAATTTTTTGAACTATATTTGTTATTTCAATTTGACCTCGTGTGGGATATTTTGATGGTGTGTTCCTCTTTTATTCGAACATGTGCAATGAACATTTTTAGGTTTGATTTCATTACTTTTTCCTCATCTGAACTTGTGGTCTTGGCACACACCCACACACAAAATACATTATTTTGCATACCAACATTTTTTTTGAACTTTAATTTTTTTGTATGTATGAACTTCTGATTTATTCAAAAAATAAAGGAAAAGCATACCCATAGCACGAGCACACCAAATGCATGCACACACGACTGTCTTGTAAAAGAAATGGGTGGTGACATACTGTGGGCTTGCCAAGTTTTTCTAAATTGGTTCCATTTTATCTCAAAATGAGGTTCATTGGTGATTTTCCTTCTCTATTGGTAGTAGCAAGACTTCACACATTCACCAAATATGCTAGTTACTAGATAAAAAACCAAATCCCTCGAATCCACATACACACACGATTGGAGTAGATGAATCATTTTATCATTTTGTTTTTAAGGTGGGGCAGAGACGAATTGCAAGACACACTCTCGAACTAGTGAAACATGTGAAGTATAGTTTCTATATGTCTTCAATGGAACTTTAGACCAACCATTCAGACTAATCATCCACATGTCACCTGCAGTCCAATCAGAGGAGACAGTTAAGTTCAGTCAACAAAACTAAAGAATAACAAGAAGAAATGCATCAGTTTTGGTCAGGAGAAACACGGGCTCCAACAACCACTACTCAAAGCCGGCAACATCCATTGGATCTCAGCCATGGTGGTCATCAGAGGATCTAGAGGCCAATATATTGGCAGTGCCTCCCGTGCAAACCAGCCGAATGAAGAGCGAGACGGCAGCTACCGATGGCAGAGCAGGGCTCCAGGCGGCATGGGGGGATGGGGCGACAGAGATCAAGCGCCCGATGACCTAGGGCGACGTGATGACTGGAAGAGGAGCTCGAGTTGGGGGGGGGGGCGATGTATTGTACACTAGCGGGGTCAGATGAAAGTGGAGGGGCCGGAGGGCGCCTCATGCCATGGCTGGCGGTGGGAAGCGAAGGTGATGCGGGAGGCTAGCTCATCTTCGGCGAGGTAGGGGAGGGAAGAAGGTTGCGGTGGTCGATGGAAGAAGTTCACAACGACAGGTGGAGGAAGGTCGCATGGTGGGAGGATCCTGGTAGTTGTCACGCTGCAGCAGGACCCCGACGATGGGAGGTGGGTCGATGGCGGTTGAAGTGGCGCGATCCCCATCGTGGGACGGCGGCGATGGCGCATTGTGGGGCGATGGACGGTGGCGGCGGCACGATTCGGGTCGAGGGACGAATCCGGTGCCAGTTGGTAGCGGTGGCGCATTCTGGGCGGGGCAGGGGGAGGGATGCGCCAGGTGGGGATGGGGACGATGGGCAGGTCATGGTGGGTCTGGAGCGGCGCCGGTGCAGCTGGTCGCCGGCGGGTGGTCGGCCAGGCCACGGTCGCCGGGATTTCAGGAGGCAGGCGGAGGCTGACGAGGGTGGGTGGCCGGATCAAAGAGGAATGGGGGCGTGGGGGTAGTGGGAGCGTGGGTTTGGGAACATGTCCATCGCTACTTAGAGAGGCTGATCATGATCCAAATAGTTATTCTAATCCTGGGATTAGAATAGTGCTACTATATATATATCACCACTGCAGGATGCTGCTTACGCGACACTACGATCACAGACCCTTTGACGAAACTATGTGCGATGCACTAATCACAAACGGCGATGTAAAATAACCGTTAAAAAAGATGCAAAATGTTTGTGATGGCGGAGCCATCAAACACGGTTCCCATTTTAATTGCGTGTGCGATGCATGGCATACGGTTCAGTTCAATTAGCTGTTTGCGATGAGGAAGAAGAACAGAAACGGGTGGCCAGATGCAGGCGTGTGTGATACACGACATACAATTCACTCGGATGAACTGTTTGTGATGAGGCGGAACATCAAAAACAGGCAGCCAGATGAAGGTGTGTGTGATATACGGCATACAGTTCACTCAAATGAACTGTTTACATTGATCCAAGAGAACAGAAATGGTTCAACTTAACAAGATGTGTGTGATACGCAACAAACATGTTTGTAATCGAAAATGTGTGGGTGGGAAGACCGATAACAACACAGACGATTCCTGTTAACAAGTTGTGTGTGTTGTGAACAAACGATTGCTGGTATACAATTGTCAATGATTGATGAAATCATCACCGACGGGTTCCATTGTTTAGTCCGTGTGCGATGTGATTTGCTCTGTCTACAGAGCATCAACATATATACTTAAAAAGACAACATTGCAAAACCAAATTAAGCATACAATTACACAAGTGACTACACACATAACATTTCCACACACCAAAGTAAGCAATTACATGCATACTAAAGTAGGAGAAATGAGGATCCAATCATCTACTTATTGTTGCGAGGATGCTTGCCATTGCTCTGCTTCCGGTTGGATCCCTAGCCGTTTTGGGGAAGGAGGCACTTCCTCATGTTAATGATCCTCCTCTACATGTCATAGCTCGTGTACGCCTCCTTGGCCGCATACACGACGTGAGCTTTTTCGAGTTTGTCCATCTAGGCCGAGTGCCAGGCACGCTTGTCCTTATTGTAGGAATCCTTCATGTCTCAGTCGTAGGGGTCGATGATGGCCTCAGCGAGGTGAACCAATGAGTCCTTCTCATGCTCCTTGCTGCCCCAGATCTTGTATTGGCCCTGGATGTTGACAAGATTCTGGCAGGCGATGCCTAAATTCTTGAGCACCTTTACATCGTTGGTGATGTCCACCATAGCAAACATGTAGTGGGGGTTGTTGACAAACCTGGCGAAACACTCGCAAGGCCTTATGGACAAGCAGTAGTGGTAGACGAGGACGTGGTTGCGCACGCACATTTGGGTGATGGCGACCTTGGGACGAGACCCGACACGAGCGCGAGTGTACTCGAGGTCGAACTCGACCACCTTCTACTTCTCCTCGGCAAGCAACAGCTCCATGATGTGGATGGAGTGCTCCAGCCAGACCGGGTTGTTGGTGTACACCACCGAGAGCTCCGTGAACCTTCTGTGGGTGTCCACCTTGGCATGCATGGTGAACTGCTGCTCGTCGTCAGCAGCCACTCAGAGCGTCATTGGAGCCGCGCAAGATACCATCTAAGAATTGTCGTGGTGGGTGTGCTTCTTGCAATGGTGGGGCACGAGCAAAAGGTTGAAGAGACACAGGGGTTAAATGGCTGCTGTAATAAACAGGGGTCGGCCGGCCTGTAATCGTCACGTCTTGTCACGACGTTCATAGCGGAGGATTCCAGTGCATGCTTGACAATACCATAGCGCACGCATTTCGTTTGACCACACGTGGGCTCGAAGAGGCGCCAAATGTATAGTTGGCGAGCCTATTCCCGCGCTACCGTGCGGTTTACCATGCAAGCTTCCTGCCCGGCTAGTTTGGCCACGTGTCGGCTAGAAGAGGGACAAATCGTGGGCGTTTATTGGCAAAAAGCTTTATAAAAATGAAGTCTGTGGAATGACTTCGGTCATAAGTTTACCCATGGGTGATGAGGTCAAAGTTACACAGAAGGGTGATGATGGACACCCGAGTGCGATAATTAATTCTGCGCTCTACAAGGCACATGGTTGAAGAAATCAACTATGTGCAATAATGTCGAAGATCACAATTGAGTTATCTATACAGATCGTGTGCTATGAGATCGACAAGGTAAACAGATTCGAGAATGGTTAATAAAATTTGAGACCATTGCATATTAAGGTCAAAGTAGTGCTACCAATATACGAGTCTCATACGATGCCATTTCAACAAATGTACCACAAAAGCTAGAAATATTACAAGGTTCAAATTCCAGAGTTATATGGCTCAAATTCAAAGATTACAAGGTTCAAACTGATATTAGAAATCAAATTCAGCTCATCAGCTGCAAACGCTCGCGCTGATCCACTGAACATGGATATCGGAGAGGTTCAAACTAATATTACCACTTCTAAGTCTGGTTTCAAAACCTCATAATTTTTGCAAAGGGGCCAACCACTAAGAAGTCATGTATGAGGTTGACATGATGACTTCTGATTACTCTGTCATCTGAAGTTCCAAAATGAAATTTAGAATTTTCGGAACCTATTCCATTCTGCCGTAGCTGCCGGCGCTGATCAACAAACCATTCATTTTAGCGAAATAATTGTAGGGCAAACCTCATTACCTTCAGCACCCTTGCTCTGACAACAAAGAACCTGGCAAATATAATCTTCGGTAATGTCCCTCGATAGGAGTTCAAAGTAATTTCTAAGAGATGCAGATCTAGGCATTCGACGTGATTATTATATTGTATCCCATTATCCACCACTAGGCCTAATCTTATCTACAAAAGAAGAAAAGGTGGTAGTGCCTACATGCAGTTTTGAACACTACTGCAGGCCTATTTGGTTTGCAGGATTTGTAAAATGCACTAACATGCCATCTTTGATCTGACATGATTAACATGGGCATTTGATTGCAATCTAGAAAAATGTAGCCTTCTTCACAAGAGGTTGGAGTGGATGAAAAGTTCCCTAAGAAAACTAGTACAGATGAATCCAAAGGAGAAATGCTTATGGATTGTAACCATATGGATCATGCAACCAATACGGGGGGGACATGTATGTATTGAAATTCTCCAAAAGAATCCTTCGAAAATCATAGTACATTGTCATTTTAAACTTGGAAAAATGTGTCAAAAATTGAACTCCCTTATGGTTAACATTTAACAGGAAAGGCACACCACCTGGATATATAGCTTCTCCAGGCACGGAAAGCATCTCAGGAAACTGACAACTTGCTCTAGTTTGGGCCTGATAGATTCTAGTGCCAAGACCTTCACTATGCGTAGTTTCGGGGTCAAGCTTGTCGGGACCATTTCCTGGATGCCAGACGAACATACATCTTCAAAATTAGAAATAATGTTAATTTATAGAAGGAGAGGTAGAAGGCAGCTGTTGTACCTGAACGGGTGTGGATCCAAAACAAGTTCAGAGTATTTGTTAGACGAGTAGCCCACCACTATCAATTTCGGCGCAGAAATGACATTGATTCTTGTTGGACCTTCTTGATCAACTACAAGTAATCTCTCAAGTGCAGGTGTGTCCTCAATGACCATACAGTGGTACACATCTTGTGATGTCTTCTTGCCGCACCATCAACACACATAAATAGTCCGAAGTGTCATGGAGGTGATGCGGAAGCTACTCAACCCATTGATCGCCAGAAGGCGAAGGTACTCGAGTGTAGTACAACCAGAAAGTAGACGCTCCATGTCACCATTTGGGAGGCAGACGGCGAGGAGCTTGAGGTGTTTCAGTCGTGGTAGAATAAGAGCGAGCACGTCATTAAGGGGGGATGGCAGTTCCAGAACTTGGTGACGCGTAGTGTGGGCGCGAGGCGGAGCGCGGACATTGGCAGCGAGCACATATGGCCATCATCAAAAGTGAGCTCCTCGAGCTGATCTAGGGCCGGGGATCGGAACCAGTCATCAAGCTTGGCTTGGTCCTTGTCGTTGGAACGGAACTTGCCCATTCTAAGGCCTCTGGTTGGTCCAAGGTGACCGCCGAGGATCTTGGAGAATGCATCCAAGCTTTTGCGATAGCCATGGCAGATCTCGTGGGTGTCGATGAGGTCGAGAGGGGTGGAGTTCCATAGGGGGCGCCACCGCCGGGAAAGGACGATTTTCCGTGCCCTGTATTTGACTGGGAGGAGGGAGATGATGCATGACTGTCAGCATATCATCAGGGAGGCTACTGATGAGGTCTAGGCCTGCTGGAGTCACTGACGGTTCTTGCTCTCCCTGCCTCCGCTTGTTGGCAGCCCCATTCTCCACCTCTGGAGTCTCCTTGTTAGTGGCGCTTTCTGATAGAAGTGGGATTACAGGAAATATTTAGTTGAAACAGGGCAATAGAAAAGTGCATTGGTAACTAGAATTTATTAGGTAGGAATATAATAAGAAAATGGAATAACAGTTGGTTGCTTAAATACTACACAATTCATTTGATATTGCTAGGTAAGTCAACATGCAGATACTTGAAAAGAAAACTTACTTCGAACAAAGTCTGGACGGATGATATCGTTGGGGAAGTTAGCATATATCTCATGACCAGGCTCTTTTATGTGTAGTGCAATTTTAGTGCCACCTTTCAGTACATAAAACTTAGAAATTTCTTTCCAAAGGCCAGTGACAAAATAGGAGTCACCATGTTCATCAAGTCTTATAGTAGCAACGATGGTAAATCCATTGTTTGTGTTGAGTATGACATCCCTGTAGTCTTGATTTATGTAAAGGGAAAGATTGTGCACTACAGATGTTTCATAGCAAGGGATGCGCTGCAGAAAATGGTAGGATTGTTAAAGAAAATATGGTAACATGCAAATATGGGCCCAAATTGAAAGAAGTGTACAACATTTGAAATCGAAGGACAAAAATCTATAATTAAACAGATAGGGTAAACATGATGTCATGGAAATATGAGAGTAATCGAAATAGCAATACATCATTAATTTGCCTAATATAGAAAGACGAGTGAAAAAAATCCCCTTTGACGTATATGGTGCATGTGGCACCTTTTATCCAAATGTAGCAATATTTAGTATATGTTCAACAAAGTAGGTCGTGCCAACTGATTTAGGGTGAGATTGAACATACCGCGCACACCCTCAAGTCATCTGGTACGGTGAGATAGAATGTCTGGCGGAGGCCGCGAAGTCCTGATGTGTCTGCGCACTGTACACTCTATGAATGAACGAAAACCCTTAGTGAGCTTGAATAAAAATGAATTCACGTCGATTTTGGCCGGGTGATTAAAGGAGGCAGATGAATTGGGATAAGAGATGAGATAATATCTCATTAAATTAGTTACCTTGTTGTCCATGAGAAAGAACCCATAGTACAGAGGATTCCCCAGCCGAGCAGAGCTGGGTCGACCGCGAGCAGCGTCGAGAAAGTCAATGGTGATAGGCGGCGGCAAGTGGAAGTGGCGAAATGCGATGGGGTTTCCCGGCAGCCTAGCGACAGCGGCAGGCGTCGAGCTAAGTGGTTGCCGCCACGATAGGCGGAGCCATGCATAGACACGGAGGAGCTTGTGCAGGTGTGAATGGGGATCAGAGGGGGTGGCGGGCGGGGTGAGGGTTTTTGTGATGTGGGGATGGTGAGGGTTTTCTTTTTTGAATTGGGTGGTGAGGGTTTTCTGTCCCACAAAGAATTTTGGAGGCAACGGTTTGCTAGAGCCAACTGTGTGTGATTGACGCAACGGGCAAAATGAAAGTCATTGCACACGGTTCCAATTTTGGGAACCATGTGTGACTGACGTACTACCTCCATCCTGGTTTATTAGTCCCCATTGTATTTTGTACCAAATGTTGACCAAATAACAAATGTTTATGCATGTCACAAAAAATCATATCATTAAACACTATGTTCAAATATGTATCCAATGATATAATTTTTGCTGACCTACACTAACAATTTGTCAGTTAAATCTTTGGTCAAAATTTAACACAAATTACATAGGGGACAAATAAACCAGGAGGGAGTAGATTCCATCAACCGAACTGATTGCATCCATATCCCACATTTGGACATAAGTAAATATAGATTAAACATACCCAGACATATATAATAAGCATACACAAGCATAGTGTAACCATAAACACATAGCTCAACCACCATTAAGACACTACATAGCCATACATAGTTCGATCCCACATCTCATCTCATCTGTCGGCACGATCCTGAAGCTTCTCCAGGTACTTGGCGTACACGCCATGCGCCACACTACGAGAATACTTATGCTTGAAGGAGCCAACGACCCGTCCTCTTGCATGCGCCAGAACACTTTGATACACGTCATGAAGCTTGTGGTTGCAAAATGGGCATCAATAGCCGCCGTCCCAGGTCCTAATATGCCTGTTATGCATTCCCGCATAAAGCTCCCTCAGGATTTGCCTCTTGTACCTCCTCTGGACATCTTCATCCTTGCTATCCACATCGTCAGACAACACCTATACAAATAGTAAAAAATTGGCATCAAATCAATGTTTACATGCCGTGAAGTAGGATTAGGAATTTATGGCTATTTTTATACATATCCAGAGATTATGGTTCGATTTTTAAGCACAGCCGTCTATGTACAAACCAATCTTGAAGAAAATAATGGCACAAACATATATGTAGGTCATTCAAAATCAATTGTCAAGTCCTGGCTAGGAATTATTAGCATGAACACTAACCCTAGTCGGATTACAAGCAAAAATCATTTGCACAGGTGAAACAACTAATCACTTATCACTTGTACCATTCAAAAAATCAATACACTACACGGACTAACGAAACTTACTCAGATTTCATGGATTGGGAGAACGTAACCATTGGATTTCTATTCCAAAAAGGGGGAGGCAGGAGTAACCAAAGAAACCCTAGAATCTATTTGACACATAAATGGGTATAGATGACTAACCAGTTGTCTGTCGTCGTCGGAGTGGTCGTCAGAGTCGTCGCCGGGGTCATCGCCCGAGTCGTCACCAGAGTCAGTGTGGAACTCCGCCTCCGGCTATGGAAGCTCGACGCCGTCGATGATGTCAGGATGCAGCGATAACTCGCCGGTGGTGACGGCAACCTCTGTCTCCATCTACACGCCGTGCTCCGGTGCTTCAGCAGCCCCAGCGTCGCCACTCCCTCCGATGCGGTGCTTCAGCGGCATCCTCATACACTGATGGCTCTGAGGACTGAGAGTGGCGTCGAGGATGCAAGCGGAGACAGAGGATTGTGTGTGTGGCGAGGATGGAGGGTGCGGCCGCTCGGGCGCACCATTAATATGGAGTAGTGGGAGAGAGGTGGGCAGCGGTCAAACCGCTGGCTCGCCTCCTGGTGAGCCTGCGCACTGGATTGCTGGCATGACTACCGTAGTTTCACACAGCTACTCGCACGCCTCCCGATAACACTGCACAGCGAGCACGCCTCCGTCAATTCACACACCTGCACGCACGCCTCCCGGTCTGCCTGCGCGGAGGACTGCTCGCATGCGTCCCGTCTACTCACGCCTGCTTACGCGGCACACGGGTCACGTGGCAGCACATATATTGTTTTTCTATTTGGATGATTAATGTTGCCGCTTTATTGCTTAACCGAAGCATGGCACATATCCATTGTTGGTCTAACACTCACAGTTCGAACAAATAATCTGTTTGGGATATTGGTTCCCAATTATTAATAATCTGCCATTTGTAATTAGATAAATATTACATCAAAACTAGTCTCAAATTTGACAAAAAAGTACAATGCCACTTTGTATTGGTGTCCATATGACAAAACGATAAGTTTCATGAACTTCAAATGAGTTTTGGATGTACTAGAATTTAAAAATCAAGATTCTCAATGTTTGAAATTTCTTGCGTGGGGAGTAAACATGCACCGAGTGAGAAACATGTGTTTTTACAATCCATTTAGGTGCACTGTCACATGTGCATGTAGCTCAAATTTGATTTTTGCAAATTATACCCATAGAAAATCAATCAATGTACTAAAACGTCTTAATGATCTATGTTTTTTCAAAATTAAAACGTCCCTCCTTTGGTAACATATGTTCACCGTGGGATAATTTAACATGCATTGTAGTTGCGGTGGATTCACGGTGTGCGTGGGTGTGTGCGTCTGGGGGTGGCGGGTGGCTCGTAGTGCACTACGAGTTGTGAGCCACTTTCGGTGTCAAAACCGGCGGTTCTCGGGTAGGGGGTCCTGAACTGTGCGTCTAGGATTGATGGTAACAGGAGACGGGGGACACAATGTTTACCCAGGTTTGGGCCCTCCCTATGGAGGTAATACCCTACTTCATGCTTGATTGATCTTGATGAATATGAGTACTACAAGAGTTGATCTACCACGAGATCATAATGGCTAAACCCTAAAAGTCTAGCCTGGCTATGATTATGAGGATCTATCTATAGACCTAGCCCTCCAGTTTATATAGACACAGGAGGGACCTAGGGTTTACACAAGGTCGGTTACAGAGAAATGAATATTCATATTTGGTCGCCAAGCTTGCCTTCCACGCCAAGGAGAGTCCCATCCGGACACGGGTAGAGTCTTCGGTCTTCGTATCTTCACGGCCCATTAGTCCGGCCCATATCCAATAGGTCGGATGCCTGAGGACCCGTTAGTCCAGGACTCGCTCAGTAGCCCCTGAACCAAACTTCAATGACGAGGTGTTCGGCGTGCAGATAGTCTTCGGCATTACAAGGTGGGTTCCTCCTCCTATGACTTTAAAGTGATGTATTCGGCTCTCCATTTAATGTCGCACCCCTCGGCTTCCGTGCCTTCCTGACTTTAGCTTCCACGTGTCGAGTGAATACAAGAGGTTGGGGTATTTTTACATATACCACCCTGACCGTACCAGAAAGGTGCCTATTTGTCGGATTTCGGGTTCCGGCAGACCCTTGAGGTTCGAACACTGGGGTGCGCGCGGAGATTTCGCCTCCTACCTACCTGCACCCCTCCTCCGTGCTAGGATCAAAACTATCGAAAGAACAACACAAGAGACACAGGGTTTATACCGGTTCGGGCCACCGTTGTGGTGTAATACCCTACTCCAATGTGTGGTGTGGTGGATTGCCTCTTGGGCTGGTGATGATGAACAGTACAAGGAAGAACAGCCTCGCGAGGGTCTGTTCTTAGCTGGGGCGACGAACTGCTGGGAGGAGTTCTGCCACCTTTCTCTCTCTCTCTCTCTCTCTCTCTCTCTGCTTCTAACCTCTCTAACGAGCCTCTTTCTTCCTACCACCCAACCCCCTTGCTCTGTGGGTGGCTGGTCCTATTTATAAAGGCCCTGGTCCTCTTCCCAAATATTGAGCGGGAAGGGAGCCAACAATGGCGGGCTAATTTGAAGGGGGACAACAAGTATCAGCTATGCTGACAAAAGTAGTCTTCGCCTGCGCAAAGCTCTGGTGATGACGCCGTCTTGGGCTCCACGGTGACCTCCGTCTCGTAGTCCTCCTGGTCTTGGTCTCGTTGCACCGAAATGGCAACCTTTGCCTGATGCCTCGGTACTCCGTGGCTGCGCTTGCCCCCTTTGCACCAAAGAGGAAAGGAGGACGCTGCGCGGGCTGGCACCCGCCTGGCGCCCTTGGTCGTCATGGCTTGCGTCACAGGCACCTCATGAGGTACCCCGCCTTGATCTCTCCTCCTCCTCGCGAGCCAGCCTGACGAGGCCGTGCCTGAGGAAGCTCCGTGTCGTCCGCCCCGCGAGGCTTGGCCCCTCGCGAGGGTCTTGAGTTTGTGTTGGTTAAGATGGGCCATGCTGGGCCCCCTTTGAGCCACGCCGCAGGCCGCAGGCACGCAAGTATGGGGACCCCCGTTCCCAGAACACCGAGAGTAGCCCTCGGGCTCAACGCGCGCCCGGACTTGTCCGTGCAGGGAGGAGAAAGGCCAAGAGCGAAGCGCCGCAGGTCCTAACAGCCTGCGGCCTTGGGCGCCGCGTGGCGGTTGACTGGACGTGGGCACCTCCGCTTCCCCGCAGCGCCTCGACAACTGCACGGATTGGACAAGTCCCTGCATGCAAACGGGTCATGATTACCTGCGATCATGGAGGTCGGCGGTTGGCCTCCGCCGGCTATAAGTACGGAATCGTCGCGCGCCCTTCCAGTCCATCCCTCCTTGCTTCCCCTTCTTCCCGATTCTTGCTCCGTCTTGCTGCGATGGCTCCGATCCGCCGGTTCTCGACGGCAGAGAAGGGAAAGGCTCCCCGAGAGGGACCAGACCCACTTCCGCCGAAGAAACGTCATGTGCATCGTGGCCCAGATGAGGGGGCCCTTCAGGTGGTGTCGAGGCCTTGGGGCGAGCGGGCGCCGCCGGGGTTCCCGCTTCCATTGTACGCCCACGTCGAGGGCCCCGAAGGAGCTGATGCTGACCGCCACAGGCGGCGCCACCGTCGGCGCCGACAGGTCACGAAGGTGTGGGTCGTCCCCCCTGGGGTCCACACCGAGGGCTCCTCCCAAGAGTTCGTGCTCCACGTCGCCATTCCTCTTCAGTCTTGGATCTGTCTTCCTCCCTTCTTCGCCTCCGTCATTCCGCAGGGGGAGCCCCTGGAGCTCTGGCTGCAGCACGCCGGCTGCAGCACCCTCGCGACCGAGGCAGAGGTCGCGGTCGTCGCCCCGGGCGAGGTCTACATGACCCGGGGCTGGAGAGAGATTGCCCGGGTTTGCAGGACAAGGGGCGTCTTCACGATCCACTTGGACTACGACGGTGCTTCGGTGATGCTCCTCAAGGTCTTCGACGCGGACAGGTGCCGGGTGGAGTGCTGCCCCGGTGAAGGCGGCCAGGGCCCTGCTGTGATGAGGACCGGGCTCGCCAATCGCTCCCTTGGCGGCTCCTCAGGCGGTGAAGACGTCGGAGGCTCCAGCGACTCTGGCAAGCCCTTCGCGACTCCGGAGACGAGCGACGACAGCTACGAGCCCCCGAGCCGGCACCGCTCCCGGAGCAGGGCAGGCTCGTCAGGCCGCCGCCGACTCTGATCTGGATGGGGTTGGTGTCGGTGCTTGACGGCCCACTGTTGATGATGGCGTCTTTTGTAGCGATGCGCGTAGTTTGCGTCTCTTTAGGATCTGTTCCCTGCGAGGAACCAAAAGCGCGCCCCGTGGGGGCTTGTAAGGTGCCTGTGATCCTGTTTGGTTAATATAACCCTTGCCGTAGATTTACGCGAGTTGCTCATCCCGTCTTAGCTCGGTCCTCCCTTTCGAACCTCATGAGGGCTTGGTGCTCTACGCCGACATGTCCCAGTCCCAAGGCAGCTTTAGCCGTCGTTGGTATGCCAGGTCGCGATGCCGTGGTCAAGGCCAGGAGGTGAGCGACCCGGAGTCCGGTAAGAGCCCCTGATTCGTGATGCTCAGGAGGTCCCCTTTGGCGCCCAAGCAGCCGTCGTTCGGTGAGAAAGGGGAGCGACGTCGCTAACATGGGATAGCATTAGGTGCAGGGATGGTGCCACGGTAGTTGGCGCTTCCGGGTGATAACTTATCTTGAGAATCAGGGGCCGCTCTCTGGTGTGTGGCCGGGTCCGTGCATCGGCAGGCGCGAGGTTGCTCGGCGAGGTCCTCGTGTGTCTCTCCCCTCTCGCCTTTGCTCCCCTTTCTGCTCTACGTCCTTGGGTCCCGGCCCTCGAGCGAGTCTTAGCTGTCGCTGGTATGCCAGGTCGCGATGCCATGGTCAAGGCCAGAGGGTGAGGGCTGGAGAGCCAGTAGGAGCCCTGAGTCGTGATGCTCAGGCACCCCCCTTTAACGTGCAAGCGGTTCGCACGGACGAGAGCGAAGGAGACACAGCAAGAGCCTCGCCTGACGCAGCTCCTTCAGGAGGTCCTGCAGGTCCATCATAGAAAGAGTAAGGAGTTGCCATAACAATTGACGGTCAGCCGTTGGTTGCTTCCGAAGGGTAGTGAGGCACTGAAGGCTTGACGAGGTGACGCTATGCGGGGCTGCCGAGGCCAGAGCTCAGCCATCCAGGTTTGTCGGCGTTGCAGGGATGGACCCATGCGCAAGCGTCGTGCCGTTTGGGAGCAGCTCCGTTAGTTGGCGTCAGCTGAGCAGGCAACTAGGTAAAGCACATTAGCCGTGAAGGAGTGGATTCGTTCAAATAGATGCGGAGATCACTGGGTCAGGCCCGAGCGACTTGGGGATCATGCAGCCCGAGGGGCGCCCCCAACAAGGTAGATAACAACATGGAATGCAAAGGAATACGCGCTGCAGGGACGGACCCACGCGGCCTGGGGATAATGCAGCCCTGGGGGCGCTCCCAGCTGGAAGTGAAACTTGAAAGATGTCACCTGATGATGTTGAAGACGAAGGGGTGTCAGTGTAGCGGACTCGGTGGGCTGCGGGAGCCGATCCTCATGAGCCCCCAGGCCCAGGGGCCTCAGGAGGTTCAGGAGGCGCTGGCGGTTCCTCGCGGGCCATCTCCATCTCTGCCGGGGCTGCGGAGCACCTGGCCTCTGGTGCCTCCGTGATGCCCCTTATGAGGCGCTGGTGCATGTCAGCCGTGCTCGGCAAGCCGTAAGGCATGCGAACGTAGCTGTGGGGTGGACCTCCGCAGCGCCCCACTCACGAGGGCCAGAGGCGCTCCAGGGAGGCGACTTGGTTGAGCCCTGGTACGTTGATGCAGACGCGCAACCCGCCATCCTCGCCTGGATGGGGAGCCACTGCTGGTAGGCGGCGGGCGCCTCTCATGACTCTGGACTCCTGTAGCTCCTGAATGGCCTTGCTGACGAACTCCTGTGGGTCTGGATCTCCTTGCCTTGCTCCTTCTTGAGGGAAACATGCTTCGAAACACGCCTCCATGTGGTGCCCCAGCGCCTCCCTCGTGACCCTAGCTAGGTCGGTGGCCCTCCAGGGGAGAGCCCCCGAGCCCTTCCTGAGGAGGGCGCCGGGCGCGCTTTCCTATGCGATGGAAGGAGGTTCCCCCTGGGCAGGCACGGGCCCAGAGGGGCCTGCCTCCTGAGGGGCCAGGCCGGACAATGTCTTCTTCTTCTTGGGGGCGGCCTCGGGAAGCCTCCTGCTTCCGCGATCCGGGTCTTCCAGTGACACGGCCTGAAAGGCTCGCTCCAAGGAACACACCGCGTCCTTCTCTTCACAGGGCACCGTGATGACTCCGCCGCTTCCTGGCATCTTGAGGACGTTGTAGCCATGGTGAGTCACGGCCATGAACTTGGCCAGCGCTGGGTACCCAAGGATGGCGTTGTATGGCAGGCGGATGTGAGCGACGTCGAAGTCGATGAGCTCGGTGCGGTAGTTGTCGCGTGCCCCGAAGGTGACAGGGAGGCGGACCTGCCCAATCGGGACCGTGGAGCCGTCGGTGATACCGGAGAAGGGCTTGGTTGGCTGAAGCTGGCTGTAGGGCACTTGGAGGTTGTTGAATGTCTCTACGGACAGGACGTTGAGCCCTGCCCCGCCATCGATGAGGGTCTTGGTGACCACCACGTTGCTGATGATTGGGGAACAAAGCATCGGGAGGACTCCGGCCGTAGCCGCACAGTTGAGTTGATCTGCTGAGCTGAACGTGATAGCGCACGCCGACCACCTGAGAGGGCGCGTGGCTTCGAGCCTCGGGAGGACTGCGTTCACTTCACGGGCGAACTGCTTGAAGATGCGCTGAGAGGCCGGGGCTTGAGCTCCGCCCAGGATGCAGGCGATCGCGCGCGGCTCCTGGAAGCCCCCAGCCTCCTCGTCCTGGTGGCGGTCCTCGTTTCTCCTTGGATGCGGTGGCAGCGGCGGGAGGCCTGCGTTGCCCTGCAGGCGATCCTCGCGAGGATGATCCCTCCAGCCTCCCTCGTGAGGTGGGTCTTGCCAGCGATCCTCGCGAGGTTGGTCGCGCCACCCTGGCGCGGGCCATGGTCTTCCCAACGCCCTGCGTTCGTTCCTCCTCCTTGGTCGTAGCCCCGGTCACTGTGGTCAGGGCGACGGCCGATCCTTCCTTCTCGCACAGTTCGGAGTTCTTGGCATTCACTGGTGTTGTGGGTGTGGAGGTCGTGGTACACGCAGTACCGGCTGCCCTTGGGAGGTTCGGGCTGATCTCTGCCCCGCTTGGTGTCCGGTTCTGCCGCCAGAACGGCAGCCCCCTTGCGCTTCACTTCCTTGGCCTTGAGCTTCTTCTCTTCTGGGTCTGCGGCAGGCAGCTCGAGGAGGGAGAGACGCCCTTCCTCAGCCCTGGCGCACTTGTTCGCCAAGTTGAACAGCTCCAAGGAAGTGCACAGGTCTTCATGCATCGCCAGCTCCTCCTTCATCTTGACGTCGCGCACGCCGTCGGAGAAGGCCGAGATGATGGCCTCTTCAGTCACCTTGGGAATCTTGAGGCGTGCGTTGTTGAAGCGCTGGATATACTTCTGCAGGGTCTCCCCAGGTTGTTGCTTGATGCGGCGCATGTCGCTCACGGCGGGTGGCCGGTCGCGAGTACCTTGGAAGCTGGCGATGAAGCGGGTGCGCATCTCTTCCCAGGAGGAGATTGTGCCTGGAGCCAGGTTCAGGAGCCAGGTGTGGGCCCCGTCCTTGAGCGTCATGGGAAACCAGTTCACCATGACCTTCTCATCTCCGTTGGCAGCTTCGATGCCTAGCTCGTAGAGCTGGAGGAACTCCGCAGGGTCGGCCGTGCCGTCGTAGCGAGGAGGCAGGTCTGGCTTGAACTTGCCTGGCCACGCGATGCTGCGCAGCTCGGTGGTGTAGGCGCGGCAGCCTGCTGTGGCCACGGGAGACCTTGGGTGATGGAGAGCCTGGTCTTGCATGTCCCCACGCGCTGGAGCAGGAGGATGGTCGCAACGTGCTAGCGCAAGGAGCGCCCGGGCAGCTTCTGGCGGGCGAGGGACTTCTTGGCAGCTCTGTTCTTGCCATGCTGGCACATGACAGAGCGGGTTCTGCCCAGGGGCCACGCGCCTTGGAGCCATGGCGTCTTCTTGAGGAGGAGGCGGCCGGGGCGCCGCCGGAGCCTCTTCGCCCGCGCGGGGTGGAGTACGGTGCAGCGGAACGGATGGCGCAGAAGAGCCCCCTGCGGCGCGGACGAGCTCGGCGACGCGGTCGAGCCATTCTTCGTAGATGTCGTCAATGGGACGGTAGCACAGGAGCTCGTTTGCCGCGATGAGTGCAGCCCGAGCCTCCATGGGTGCGCGGAGCGCGCGGGACGAAGATCCAGCTGGCGCGAGCGAGGGAGTTGTGGTGCGGCCGTCTTGGCGCACGGATGGATGCTGAGATGATGCTTGCTGCTCATCCCCCGCCAGGCTGGTGGCGGGGTTGACGGCAGGTGACGAGGAACGGCGAGGACGCCCGCCAACAGGGGCTGTCTGGGCGACGCGGGAAGCGAGGGCGGCCCGGCGCTCCGCGCGGGCCTGACGTGCGTCAGACATGAGCGTGATGGTTGGAGGAGAGCGGGGCGGTGGAAGACGAATTCTGGCGCACCCCTACCTAGCGCGCCAAATGTCGGATTTCGGGTTCTGGCAGACCCTTGAGGTTCGAACACTGGGGTGCGTGCGGAGATTTCACCTCCTACCTACCTGCACCCCTCCGCCGTGCTAGGATCAAAACTATCGAAAGAACAACACTAGAGACACAAGGTTTATACTGGTTCGGGCCACCATTGTGGTGTAATACCCTACTCCAGTGTGTAGTGTGGTGGATTGCCTCTTGGGCTGGTGATGATGAACAGTACAAGGAAGAACAACCTCGCGAGGGTCTGTTCTTGGCTGGGGCGACGAACTGCTGGGAGGAGTTCTACCACCTTTCTCTCTCTCTCTCCGCTTCTAACCTCTCTAACGATCCTCTTTCTTCCTACCACCCAACCCCCTTGCTCTGTGGGTGGCTGGTCCTATTTATAGAGGCCCTGGTCCTCTTCCCAAATATTGAGCGGGAAGGGAGCCAACAATGGCGGGCTAATTTGAAGGGGGACAGCAAGTATCAGCTATGCTGACAAAAGTAGTCTTCTCCTGCGCAAAGCTCTGGTGATGACGCCATCTTGGGCTCCACGGTGACCTCTGTATCGTAGTCCTCCTGGTCTTGGTCTCGTTGCACCGAAATGGCAACCTTTGCCTGATGCCTCGGTACTCCGCGGCTGCGCTTGCCCCCTTTGCCCCAAAGAGGAAAGGAGGACGCTGCGCGGGCTGGCACCCGCCTGGCGCCCTTGGTCGTCATGGCTTGCATCACAGGCACCTCGTGAGGTACCCCACCTTGATCTCTCCGCCTCCTCGCGAGCCAGCCTGACGAGGCCGTGCCTGAGAAAGCTCTGTGTCGTCCGCCCCACGAGGCTTGGCCCCTCGCGAGGGTCTTGAGTTTGTGTTGGTGAAGATGGGCCGTGCTGGGCCCCCCTTTGAGCCACGCCACAGGCTGCAGGCAGGCAAGTCTGGGGACCCCCGTTCCCAGAACGCCAACACTATTTAAAGAGAATAGATCTCAAATCCCTTCCAAATCCCACGGAAAAAATCCTCAGAGCTTGGAGAGCAGAACCACCCCAACATGGCTAGTGCTCCCAGCTCTTCCTCTCGTCCCCACAACTCTGAAAAGGGGGATTGGGAGAGATATTCTATTTCTCATAGTCAGCTGGTGAAGCTGCAAACACATGGCTTTCTTCCTCCCGCGGATTTGGTCCCCGTACGAGCAGGGATGACGTCCTTCAATGGCAGGGCTCAAGTAGAGAACTTCCCCAATCCATCCAGGGGGGGACGAGTATGCTTCGTCCCCTTCTTGTTAAGAGGTGTCGGATTTCTGATCCATCTCTTCCTTCGAGGTCTGCTGGAGTATTATGGCCTCCAACTACACAGCCTCACTCCCGCCTCCATCCTGCATATTGCGGGTTATGTCGCTCTATGCGAGCTATTCCTGGGCTGCGAGGCCCATTTTGATTTATGGAGAAGACTGTTCTGCCTCGTCCCTCGTAATCAAGGAGGGTCAATATTTGAAGTGGGGGGAGCCGAAGTGTGGCGCATCGCCGGCACCGGATACCTGTCCGGCACGCCGAAGAAGGCTTCCGAAGAGTGGCCTTCTGAATGGTTCTATATTGACGATGTCGCTCTTCCCGACCCAGTCCGTATGGGCCTCCCCGAATTTTCAAGTGCTCCGTTGAAGAAACGCCATAGTTGGCGTCCTTGGAGCCTCGAGGAAGAGGATAACGCAGAGGTCAGTCTGCTGCTGGGCAAGATTAAGATGCTCGCCCAGTCCAGATTGTCAATAGTCGAGGTAATGGCGATCTCCATAGCGCGGGGGGTCCAACCACTCCAATACAGAGGGCTACCCATGTGGCACTACAATGGTGAAGACGACGCCTCATGCTGTGGTCGGAAGGGTCCAAAGACCCCCGCCGCTCTGGCTAAAATATTGGCCAAACTATATAAAGGGGAGAAGAAGGAGTTCACCCCTCTCCAATACCGAGACGGATTTTCCATGTATAATCCTCCTAGCTGGGTAAGCTCTAACTCCACTATTTTACCCCTCTCCCTGAATTATCTTTGATGGGGAGTATCCTATCTACTCATGACAGGAATGGCGAAAGGCTATCGAGGGGATCCATGACCCTACCCCTCAGCCAGAGAATTGCAACAGGGATCTTGACCCCGGATATGAAGAAGATCCGGACATATTTGTGGAGCTCGAGGATGGAATATTCTATCAGACGAGCTATGACGGCACGGTTGTACCTATCATCGCCGATTACCCCGGCCTCCTTCTTGCTTCGCATGTAAGTAATTCAAAAGACACTTTCTTCGAAAGAGTTCCCTTATTGTGCCTCACCCACCACACCATTCCGTGTTCCAAAGGGGAGGCGCTCAACACCACAATATGCACCAGAAGCATCTCCGAGGAGAGCAGCGCCCATGCCTGGCACATCTTCGAAGAGGAAGGCAAATGATAACACGATAGAACCCTCGTCAAAGTGGTAAGGCTTTTCTTTTCAAGAATACCCTTTCTGATTGTCACATCAAATTGTAATACCATTCGCCGCATCCTATCAGGAAAAGTATCTGCCAGACTATGTCCGGGGATCCGGCTGGACGTGCCTCCACTAGTCAGGTTCTAGACCCTGCCCAAAGGACGGGGGCTGACACGGGAGTGGCGCCGAACTGTCCTTCCATAGAGTATTCGGACGGCATGTCCGTCACGAACTCTAAAGTGGAGAGCGCTATGGATCATCATCGTCGGAGGGCCGTTCTTCGTAACCCTGGTTTTTCAAAAGAGGCATTTGATGCCTTCAATTCGGCCGATGCGTACATCCGAGCTACTCGAGATGGGCTTGTCAGAGCCACAGACCAGCATCTGAAAGATATGCGGGTAAGCATAGTTTTAATAATCATACACCAGTAGCCCCCGAGACTTAGTTGATACAACTGATTTAAGGATCAATGTATAACCAGGTGCTTACGGAGAAGAACAACCTGTTATCTCAGGAACTAGAAAAGTGTCGGAGCCAACTAACTGTTGCCAATGCCGAACTAGAGAAATCCAAGAAGGCATCTCCTGGTAATGTTTCCCTCCATCGAGAAAACATAATGGTATACCAATAATGCCAACATAGTTGCTTACCTCTTAATTGGACCATTAGGTCAACTGCAAGAACAACTGGAAGCTGCTCGAAGCAGAGAACGGGGATCCAAAAAACTTCTAGCCGCGGGCGAGCGTGTGTTAACAAAGGTCGTTGTGGAGAAAAACAAGCTCCGGGATTCGAACACCCAACTGGGCGAGGAACTGAAAGATGTACGGGCCCAGCTGGCGGACTCCGTAAAGGAGAATAAAAGGCTGCGAGGCGGCATATTCAGTATGTGGTCGAACTTACCTTCGAATAATTCGGAGGCAGAATGTGCTGATAGAGTTATATCTGCAGGTATGCTGACCGGTCGTCCCGAAGAGGAGATGTTCGGATCTTCGAGCGATCTGCTACAAGAGCTGTCGCAGGTGCACGAGCAAGCTCGGCAGGCAATGCGAAGTGTTTTCAAGGCACTATGGCCATCTGCCTCCCCTCCGGGAAAGATGGAGGAGCTGATACAACTATTCAAGGGAGCACGGCGGCGCTTTCGACTGTGGAAGATATCGGTCTGTCGAGAAGGTGCACGGGAAGCCTGGGCCATGGTGAAAACACGATATACCAAGCTTGATTCGAATCATATGGCTCGGGTCGGACCTCTAGGGTCAGATGGAAAAGAAGTTCCTGTTAATTTGGTATATGAAAGTAGCCGCCAAGTATTCCCAGCGGGATTGTAAGTTTGACCGCCTGCTGGACGGCATAGAGGAGGAAATTTTTGAGTCCTAGTGACTATGTACTTTCCTTGACATATGTGACTAGCAGATTTATAAAAACAATTGTCATGGTAGACCTTTTTGCTTCAATCTCTGGACCCAAAGGTGCGAAGTGTTTCCGAATACCCTAGCGGTAAAATAGACCGGGGTATGCGTGGGAACCAGGCGTAGGGGTCATAGTTGCTTGAATAGACAATGTGTATCTAGCTAGTTATGTTATATTACATTACGATTGTAAGAAACATCTTCCAGGGAGAATAGTTCCGTTAGGGGTTCCTTTCCCTAGGTGTGCATGCATTAAAATGCATGTCTGAAAAGTGATTAATACCATTATAGTATAGGTAATCATCTGGGGGTTCATAATGGAAGGAATATAAAGCATTTTTAGTCCGCCGACCGAGTATGCTCTTAAGAACACTAGCTTTCGGCTTCATCTAGTTTGAGGTACACATCCGGGTGACCCGGCAGTAACAATCACAGAGGTGCTCCCTTTCTGCCCTAGCCGAACTAACGGGAACGTAGGGCATAAGCACAGGAGCCAGGCAACCCAGCTTGGCCAAAACTTAAGTCATATCAATGCATATAATGGCGAAAAAAGGTATATCTGAGAAGAAGCACATATGTGATGAGCTTAATGCTCGGAAAATAAGCTTCTATCCTGGAAGCCCCCAGGTATAATGGACGTACATGCTCAAGGATGTGTACATCACAGGTGCACGGTTTAGCCTTGCGAAAGAGTTTAAGTTCTAGAAAAAAGAGAAAATGAAAAGAGAAAATAAAATAAAGGATACAACAGGGAGAAGGAGACAAACACATAGTTCGGTGCTAGGCATAGAATCTCCGGAGTCTGGCCGCGTTCCAGGGATTTGGCTCTAGGCGATTGTCTGATGCAACACGCAGGCAGTACGCTCCTCCCATGAGAACTTCGTCAATTATGAAGGGACCCTCCCACTTGGGCTTGAGTTTTTCCTTTTTCTTCTCCGGCTAGCGTAGGACGAGTTCACCGACATTATAAGTTTTGGCCCGTACTTCTCTGCTTTGGTATTTGCGGGCCTGTTGTTGATAAAATGCGGAACGGGCTTTTGCAACATCGCGCTCCTCCTCCAGGGTATCTAGGCTGTCCTGGCGATTAAGCTCGGCCTCTCTCTCTCTCTCTCTCTCTCTCTCTCTCTCTATCTCTCTTCGTACATGCGCACTCGAGGTGAGTCATGGATAATATATCAAGGCAACACAGCTTCCGCACCGTACACAATGAAGAAAGGTGTATATCCAGTAGTGCGGTTGGGCATGGTCCACAGCCCCCAGAGTACATAGTCAAGCTCCTCAACCCAGTGCTTGTCTGATTCTTTCAAAGACCGCACTAGTCTAGGTTTGATGCCGCTCATAATAAGACCATTGGCCCGTTCGACTTGACCGTTTGTTTGCGGGTGATAGACAGAGGCGTAATCGAGCTTATGCCCAGATTAGCACACCAAGTTTTCAACTCATCGGCTATGAAATTGGAGCCGTTGTCGATGATGATGTTGTGTGGAACACCATAACGGTGCACCATGCCGGATATGAAGTCTATTACTGGCCCCGCCTCGGCCGTTTTGACTAGTTTGGCCTCTATCCACTTAGTGAATTTATCCACCATGACCAGCAGATACTTTCTCTTATGGCTTCCTCCCTTAAGGGGTCCGACCATATCGAGCCCCCAGACCGCGAAAGGCCAAGTGATGGGGATTGTTTGTAGAGCGGTGGGGGCGTGTGGCTTTGGTTGGTGAATAGCTGGCATCCGATGCAACATTGGACAAGGTCTTGTGCATCTGCTCGGGGCCAGTAGAAACTTGTACAGATGGCCTTGCTAACAAGGGCCCGAGCTGTAGTGTGGTGCCCACCGAGTCCGTCATGAATTTCAGCCAAGAGTTGCCGCCCCTCTTCCTTGGAGATACATCTTTGAAGAACTCCAGTAGCGCTTTTCTTGAAGAGTTCTCCTTCATGAACCTTGTAGGCCTTCGAGCGCCGAACAATGCGGCGAGCCTCATTCTGGTCCTCTGGGAGTTCTTTCCTATTAAGGTAGGCAAGAAGGGTTCTGTCCATGGGGAAATGACCGCCATGATTAGGTGGGCCGATGGTGTTATTTCGGTGGTTGAGCCCCCGATTATATCGTTGTGTTCGGAGGCTGGGGCTGTGTTCAGATCCGGACTGGTGTTACCGCTCTCGCCTTTCCACACCGCGGACGGCTTAAAGAGCCTTTCTAGAAAGATATTAGGTGGGACAGGTTTGCGCTTGGCGCCAATGCGAGCGAGCACGTCCGCCGCTTGATTACTTTCTCAAGCCACGTGATGAAACTCAAGCCCCTCGAATCGAGCCGGCATTTTTAGGACAGCGTTGCGGTAAGCCGCCATCTTTGGATCTTTGTCATCAAAATCTCCATTTATTTGAGATATTGCGAGGTTTGAGTCCCCGCGCACTTCTAGGCGTTGTATGCCCATAGAGACAGCCATCCGGAGACCATGTAATAAGGCATCATATTCGGCTGCGTTATTGGAGTCTGTGTATAATATTTGGAGTACGTACTGGACTACGTCTCCAGTGGGGGACGTTAAAACGACGCCCGCTCCTAATCCTGCCAGCATTTTGGAACCATCGAAAATAACCCAGTTGGAATACGTGACGTACTCTTTAGGGAGTTCGACCTCTGTCCATTCGGCGACGAAGTCCGCCAGCACTTGGGATTTGATGGCTCAGCGCGGTTTGTATGTTATGTCGAATGGAAGGAGCTCAATGGCCCATTTGGCTATCCGGCCCATAGCATCGCAGTTGTTTATTATATCATTGAGTGGTACTTCGGAAGCCACCGTGATAGAACATTCTTGGAAGTAGTGTCGTAGCTTCCGGGATGTCATGAAGACCGCATATGCTATCTTTTGATAATGAGGGTATTGGGATTTGCATGGTGTGAGGACGGTGGATACGTAATATACCGGCTTCTGAATTGGGAATTTGTGTCCGTCCTGGTCTCGTTCCACGACAAGCACGACGCTCACCACCTGGTGTGTTGCCGATATGTATAATAACATGGGTTCGCCGGCGTTCGATGCGGCCAGGATTGGGTTGTTCGCGAGAAGGGTTTTTACTTCTTCTAGTTTGGCTGTTGCCGCATCCGTCCATTCGAACTGATCGGTGCGCCAAAGGAGGCGATACAATGGCAATGCCTTTCCCCCCAATCTGGAAATAAAGCGGCTTAAAGCTGCCACGCACCCAGCGAGTGTTTGGACCTGTTTAAGGTCCGTTGGTGTGGCCAATTGTGACAAGGCTCGGATTTTGGCTGGATTTGCTTCAATTCCTCTATTGGAAATGATTAAGCCTAGCAGCTTTCCGGCATGTTTAAATCATGTGATGGTAGGTGGCCCCGGCGTTTTTTTAGCCCGAAGGGCATGGTGTTGAAGCAGAATGGCCCGTATGGGGTAACAAATGTCGTTTCGGCTTGATCAGACTCCTTCATTTTGATTTCATGGTATCCAGAATATGCGTCGGGGAAGCATAGCGAATCGTGTCCTGCGGTGGCATCGATAATCTGGTCGACGCGGGGGAGGGGGAAGGGATCCTTAGGGCATGCCTTATTGAGGTCTTTGAAATCGACGCACAGGCGCCAGGATTTATCCTTCTTTGGCACCATCACCAAGTTTCCTAGCCAGTCCAGGTGTTTTATTTCTCTAATGAATACGGCCTCGATTAGCTTGGCTAGCTCCTCCCCCGTCGCTTGACATTTGGGTTTGGAAAAACGCCGCAGTGTTTGTTTGACCGGTTTATATCCCTTCAATATGTTGAGGTTGTGTTCGGCCAATCTGCGTGGAATTCCTGGCATATCAGAAGGGTGCCAGGTGAATATATCCCAATTTTCGCGCAGAAATTCCCATAGCGGGGTGTCGACCGTTGGGTCTAGTTGTGCCCCAATAGATGCTGTCTTCTTGGGGTCTGTTGGATGGACTTGGAATTTGACTATTTCTTCTGCTGGTTTGAAGGAGGTGGATTTGGGTCGTTTGTCCAAGATTACATCGTCCTTATCCACCATGGAGCGTAATGCGGTTAACTCTTGAACTGCGAGGGCTTCAGATAATGCCTCAAGGGCCAGTGATGCGGTTTTGTTTTCAGCGCGGAGTGCTATGTCTGGATCACTAGCAAGAGTGATTATGCCGTTGGGCCCCGACATCTTGAGCTTCATATACCCATAATGAGGTATAGCCTGGAAGCGTGTGAATGCATCTCGCCCCAATAGGGCGTGATATCCATTGTTGAAAGGGGCCACTTGGAAGGTTAGTTCTTCGGTCCGATAGTTTTCCGGTGTGCCGAATACCACATCGAGGGTGATTTTTCCCGCGCATCACGCCTCCCGACTAGGAATAATTCCCCGGAAGGTCGTGCTACTTTGCTTGATGTGGCTCCTGTCTATTTCCATTTTACTGAGTGTGTCCTCGTAAATGAGGTTTAGTCCACTGCTGCCGTCCATAAGAACCTTGGTGAGCCGAAAGCTGTCCACGATCGGACTGAGGACCAAGGCGGATGGTGCTCGGATTGTCCTGAATTTTGGTTCGTCATCGGCATTGAAAGTTATGGCCGTGTCGTTCCAAGGGTTTGTTGCTGCGATTTGGCGGACTTCGACAAGGTCGCGGAGTGTCCTTTTACGCTTATTGTCTGAAGAGAAAGTCTCGAAGACCGTCATACTCTGGGGTCATTGTCTTCTGGAGGATATTGCTCTGGGTTATTCTTGGTGAGGATATCCTCGCTGCTCTTGGCCACCTACCGGAGTATCCAACATGCTCTAAGGCTGTGAGTTGATATAGTGTCCGGTGTTGTGTGTAGCTTGCATGGTCCATCGAGTCATCCCTCCAGAACCATTCCAAGTCTCGTAATGGGCTTGTATTTCTTTGTCATTGGGTCGGGCGTGCCACTAGGGTGCGTCCTTTTCACCTGAACGAGGGATTGGGTGGAAACCGGCAGTTCCCAGCAGGCTGCCTGAGTTTTCCAGGCGCTTTCCATTGTGCAGTACTTGTATACTATGGTTGCCAAGTCTGCGAAGCGTGATATGCGACGACGGTTGATGGCGTTGATGATTCCTTCATCCGTGCAATTGCTGCGGAACTCTATGATCGCGTCTTCGTCGTCGCAATCTTCAATCTTATATTTGACAAGGAGGAATCTGGCCCAGAAGTGATGGGCCGTTTCCTTATACTATTGACGTATGCCCCTGAGAGCGCTGATGTCTGGGTGGGTGGGTGGATTGAAGTCCGAGCCCTGACCCAAATTAGGATCTGGAGTTTGAAGGATCTCCGAATTTAGTAGTTCGGGCTCTGGGATGTCAGCTGATTTTTTGGGCTTGTCATCCGATTCTATGTTCGGAGGACAGGACATGTCTTTTTGCAGGTGGGTATCCGGCTCTTCAAGTTTGGAGATCTGAACGTAGTTCGTCCTTAATATAGAGGAAGAGTTCTCGTCTTGCTCCTCTACTACCGCTATTTGATGGGTGATCGGTGGAATTTTAATTTCTCTCTGGTCGGGTTTGAGCCCAATCTGATCATAGTCCGTGGCAACCCCCAAGGCGGTGATACGATCTAGGAGCTCGTTTAAAGACGACAGCTCCGCCAGATCCATCTGCTTGGAGTACTTAGAGTCAACATGAAGGGGATTTTTGATGACCCGATAAGCCATCATCGGCTTAGTGGCCGAACGGGCGGTCATAATGAAGCCGCCCAGCCAGAGGGTTTGGCCTGGGCCAGGGTTCCTCCGGAGGTGACATTATCCTTGACAACAAGGTGAGCCATCGATCCTATCTTTCAACGACACAGTGGAACTCCCAATGAAAGCACCAATGTCGGTGTCAAAACTGGCGGATCTCGGGTAGGGGGTCCCGAACTATGCGTCTAGGATTGATGGTAACAGGAGATGGCGGACACAATGTTTACCCAGGTTCGGGCCCTCTCTATGGAGGTAATACCCTACTTCCTGCTTGATTGATCTTGATGAATATGAGTGTTACAAGAGTTGATCTACCACGAGATCGTAATGGCTAAACCCTAAAAGTCTAGCCTGGCTATGATTATGGGGATCTATCTACGGACCTAGACCTCCGGTTTATATAGACACAGGAGGGACGTAGGGTTTACACAAGGTCGGTTACAGAGAAAGAAATATTCATATTTGGCCGCCAAGCTTGCCTTCCACGCCAAGGAGAGTCCCATCCGGACACGGGTAGAGTCTTCGGTCTTTGTATCTTCATGGCCCATCAGTCCGGCCCATATCCAATAGGTCGGACGCCCGAGGACCCCTTAGTCTAGGATTCCTTAGCCACTATGTGGGTTGGCCATTTTGTTAGGTAGGTGCCACATCAGAGTCGTGAATTCGTTATTTAAAACATTACATAGCCCTTTCATACATACATGTTTTGGCCGCATGCAGTCGATGGTTGTCCTACACGACAATCGATACTTACGTGTGACACTTTCTATGGGCCCGCGAGGTCGTCGTCCATCACTTTGATGAACAGCCAGCAGTGAGGTTAATTTGACTAGCAAGGTATAATCTCTTTTGTTTGTGTTATGCTGGGAGTATATATATATAGTACGCGTCGAAGAGGTGGGAGGGGACTGATACGTCTCCAACGTATCTATAATTTTTGATTGCTCAATGCTATATTATCTATTGTTTTAGGCAATATTGGGCTTTATTATCCACTTTTATATTATTTTTGGGACTAACCTATTAACCGGAGGCCCAGCCCAGATTTGCTGTTTTATGCCTATTTCAGTGTTTTGAAGAAAAGGAATATCAGACGGAGTCGAAACGGAACGAAATCAACTGGAGAAGTTATTTTTGGAAGGAAACACACCTGATGGACTTGGACCCCACGTCAAGGAAGGAACGAGGTGCTCACGAGGGTGGGGGGCGCCCCCCTAGGGCGTGGCCCCTATCTCGCGGGGCCCTCGTGGCTCCCCTGACGTACCTCCTGCACCCATATATACCTACGTGACCTAAAACTTCCAGAACACAGAATAGATCGGGAGTTCCGCCGCAAGAAGCCTCTGTAGCCACCGAAAACCAATCTAGACCCGTTCCGGCACCCTACGGGAGGGGGCAATCCTTCTCCGGTGGCCATCTTCATCATCCCGGTGCTCTCCATGACGAGGAGGGAGTAGTTCTCCCTCGGGGCTGAGGGTATGTACTAGTAGCTATGTGTTTGATCTCTCTCTCTCTCTCGTGTTCTTGATTTGGCACGATCTTGATGTATCGCGAGCTTTTCTATTATAGTTGGATCTTATGTTTCTCCTCCCCCTCTTCTCTCTTGTAACGAATTGAGTTTCCCCTTTGAAGTAATCTTATCGGATTGAGTCTTTAAAGATTTGAGAACACTTGATGTATGTCTTGCCGTGGATATCTATGGTGACAATGGGATACCATGTGCCACTTGATGTATGTTTTGGTGACCAACTTGCGGGTTCATGAACCTATGCATAGGGGTTGGCACACATTTTCGTCATGATTCTCCGGTAGAAACTTTGGGGCACTCTTTGAGGTTCCATGTGTTGGTTGAATAGATAAATCTGAGATTGTGTGATGCATATCGTATAATCATACCCACAGATACTTGAGGTGACATTGGAGTATCTAGGTGACATTAGGGTTTTGGTCGATTTGTATCTTAAGGTGTTATTCTAGTACGAACTCTAGGGTTGTTTGTGACACTTATAGGAATAGCCCAACGGATTGATTGGAAAGAATAACTTTGAGGTGGTTTCATACCCTACCATAATCTCTTCGTTCGCTCTCCGCTATTAGTGACTTTGGAGTGACTCTTTGTTGCATGTTGAGGGATAGTTATGTGATCCAATTATGATATTATTGTTGAGAGGACTTACACTAGTGAAAGTATGAACCCTAGGCCCGATTTCCTATCATTGCAATACCATTTACGCTCACTTTTATCATTCGTTACCTTGCTGTTTTTATAATTTCAGAATACAAATACCTTTATCTATTATCCATATACCACCTGTATCACCATCTCTTCGCCGAACTAGTGCACCTATACAATTTACCATTGTATTGGGTGTGTTGGGGACACAAGGGACTCTTTGTTATTTGGTTGCAGGGTTGCTTGAGAGAGACCATCTTCATCCTACGCCTCCTATGGATTGATAAACCTTAGGCCATCCACTTGAGGGAAATTTGCTACTGTCCTACAAACCTCTGCACTTGGAGGCCCAACAACGTCTACAAGAAGAAGGTTGTGTAGTAGACATCAAGCTCTTTTCTGGCGCCGTTGCCAGGGAGGTGAGTGCTTGAAGGTATATCTTTAGATCTTGCAATCGAGTCTTTTAGTTTCTTGTTTTATCACTAGTTTAGTTAATAAAAGAAAACTAAAAAAATGGAATTAAGTTTGTCTCATACGCTTCACCTTTTTAATATCTTTCGTGAGTATGATGGAAAGGATAATTGTGCTCAAGTGCTAGAAGAAGAAATCTATAAAATGTTTGGCACTAAATATTTGAATGATGAGCATGATTGCAATGTTATTAGTATGAATTCCTTGAATATACATGATGCTAATGATATGCAAAGCCACAAGCTTGGGGAAGCTATGTATGATGAAGATGATATTTTTTGTCCCCCAAGCTTTGATGAGCAAATTTACTATGATGAAAGCATGCTTCCTATCTATGATAATTATTGTGATGACACGTATGCTTTAAAGAATAATGATAACCATGAAACTTGTCATCTTGATCTTAATTTTCAATAACATGATAGTTATTTTGTTGAGTTTGCTCCCACTATTATTCATGAGAAGAATCTTGCTTATGTGGAGAGTAATAAAATTTCTATGCTTGTAGATCATGAAAAGAATGCTTTAGGTTCTGGTTATATTGTTGAATTCATTCATGATGCTACTGAAAATTATTATGAGGGAGGAACATATGCTTGTAGGAATTGCAATAATATCAAGTTTCCTCTCTATGTGCTTATAATTTTGAAGTTATGCTTGTTTTACCTTCCTATGCTAGTTGATTATTGTTCCCAAAAGTTATTTTCTCACAAAATCCCTATGCATAGGAAGTGGGTTATACTTAAATGTGCTAGTCATATTCTTCATGATGCTCTCTTTATGTTTCAATTCCTATCCTTTATGTGAGCATCATTGAAATCATCATGCCTAGCTAGGGGCGTTAAACGATAGCGCTTGTTGGGAGGCAACCCAACTTCATTTTTGTTCCTTGCTTTTTGTTCCTGTTTAGTAATAAATAATTCATCTAGCCTCTGTTTAGATGTGGTTTTATGTGTTTATTAGTGTTTGTGCCAAGTAGAACCTTTGGGAAGACTTGGGGAAAGTCTTGTTGATCATGCTGTCAAAAACAGAAACTTTAGTGCTCACGAGAATTGCTGCCATTTTTATTTGGAGAGTTATATTTAGTTAATTATTTTTGAAGATGATTAATAGATAAATTCCTAAGTTCCAGCAATTTATTTGAGAATTTTATGAGTTCCAGAAGTATACGTTTGATTCAGATTACTACAGACTATTCTGTTTTTGACAGATTCTGTTTTCATTGTGTTGCTTGCTTATTTTGATGAATCTATGGCTAGTAAAATAGTTGATAAACCATAGAGAAGTTGGAATACAGTAGGTTTAACACCAATATAAATAAAAAATTATTTCATTACAGTATCTTGAAGTGGTGATTTATTTTCTTATACTAACGGAGCTTACGAGTTTTTTTGTTAAGTTTTGTGCTGTGAAGTTTTCAAGTTTTGGGTAAGGATTCGATGGACTATGGAATAAGGAGTGAAAAGAGCCTAAGCTTGGGGATGCCCGAGGCACCCCAAGGTAATATTCAAGGATAGCCAAGAGCCTAAGCTTGGGGATGCCCCGGAAGGCATCCCCTCTTTCGTCTTCGTTCATCTGTAACTTTACTTGGAGCTATATTTTTATTCGCCACATGATATGTGTTTTAGTTGGAGCATCAATTTATTTTGTTAGGATTTGCTTGATGTTATTTAGAAAAATGTTTTGCATCTTTTATTTCAATAAAAGTGGCATTAATAGTCTTTACTATGCCTATGTTACAAGTCCACATGTTGCTGTTTGAAAACAGAAAGATTACCGCTGTTGCAATAATTCCCTAGAAAAGTCAGAATGTGATGAAGTGTTGAAACCTTTTGCATATTAAGCTCTGATAAATTTACTACAGTGGGAATTTTATTTCATAATTTTTGGAGCTAGGGAAGTATGGATGTTGCTGCATTCTTTACAGACTATCCTGTTTAGGCAGATTGCTGTTATGTTTGCATTGTTTGCATATGTTTGCTTCTTTAATTATTCTATTTGAGGATAGGACTATTAAATATGCAGAGGCATTTAGTATGCAATGTTGAATAATAATTTTAGTGATTTGCTATGGTAGAGTATGATAAGGTTTGGCAATGGTTTATACTAACTTATCTCACGAGTCCTTGTTGAGTTTTGTGTGGATGAAGCTTTTGAGATTTAGGGAGACCGTGATATGAGAGGAATTAAGGAGATACAAAAGCTAAATCTTGGGGATGCCCAAGGCACCCAAAGATAATATTTCAAGAAGTCTCAAGCATCTAAGCTTGGGGATGCCCCGGTTGGCATCCCACCTTTCTTCTTCAAGAATTATCAGTTAGTATCGATTGATCCTAAGTTTTTGCTTCTTCACACGATGTTTGCTATTCTTAGATGTCATTTTATTTTGTTTTGCTTGCTGTTTGAATAAAATACCAAGATCTGAAATTATTAAATGTTAGAGAGTCTTCACATAGTTGCATAATTATTTGACTACTCATTGATCTTCACTTATATCTTTCGGAGTAGTTTGTCATTTGCTCTAGTGCTTCACTTATATCCTTTTAGAGCATGGTGGTAGTTTTATTTTAAAGAAATAGATGAACTCTCATGCTTCACTTAGATTATTTTGAGAGTCTTAAAATAGCATGTTAATTTGCTTAAAATCCTAATATGCTAGGTATTCAAGAATAATAAAATTCTCTTATGAGTGTGTTGAATACTAGAAGAAGTTTGAAGCATGATAATTGTTTTGAGATATGGAGGTGATAATATTAAAGTCATGCTAGTTGAGTAGTTGTGAATTTAAAGAATACTTGTGTTAAAGTTTGTGATTCCCGTAGCATGCACGTATGGTGAACCGTTATGTGACGAAGTCAGAGCATGATTTATTTATTGATTGTCTTCCTTATGAGTGGTGGTTGGGGACGAGCGATGGTCTTTTCCTACCAGTCTATCCCCCTAGGAGCATGCGCGTAATACTTTGCTTTGATAACTTCTAGATTTTTGCAATAAGTATGTGAGTTCTTTATGACTAATGTTGAGTCCATGGATTATACGCACTCTCACCCTTCCACCTTTGCTAGCCTCTCTAGTACCGCGCAACTTTCGCCGGTACCATAAACCCACCATATACCTTCCTCAAAACAGCCACCATACCTACCTATTATGACATTTCCATAGCCATTCCGAGTTATATTGCCATGCAACTTTCCACCGTTCCATTTATTATGACACGCTTCATCATTGTCATATTGCTTAGCACGATCATGTAGTTGACATCGTATTTGTGGCAAAGCCACCATTCATAATTCTTTCATACATGTCACTCATGCATCATTGCACATCTCGGTACACCGCCGGAGGCATTCATATAGAGTCATACTTTGTTCTAGTATCAAGTTGTAATCATTGAGTTGTAAATAAATAGAAGTGTGATGATCATCATTAATAGAGCATTGTCCCAAAAAAAGGCCAAATAAAAAAAAGGAAGGCCAAAAAAAGAGAAAGGCCATAAAATAAAGGAAAGGCCAAATATATATATATATATATATATGTGTGTGTGTGTGTGTGTGTGTGTGTGTGTGTAAAGGGGCAATGCTACTATCTTTTTCCACACTTGTGCTTCAAAGTAGCACCATGTTCTTCATATAGCGAGTCTCATATATTGTGCTTCAAAGTAGCACCATGTTCTTCATATAGAGAGTCTCTTGTTTTGTCATTTTCATATACTAGTGGGAATCTTTCATTATAGAACTTGGCTTGTATATTCCAATAATGGGCCTCCTCAAGTGCCCTAGGTCTTCGTGAGCAAGCAAGTTGGATGCACACCCACTAGTTTCTTTTGTTGAGCTTTCATACATTTATAGCTCTAGTGCATCCGTTGCATGGCAATCCCTACTCACTCACATTGATATCTATTGATGGGCATCTCCATAGCCCGTTGATACGCCTAGTTGATGTGAGACTGTCTTCTCCTTTTTGTCTTCTCCACAACCACCATTCTATTCCACCTATAGTGCTATGTCCATGGCTCACGCTCATGTATTGCGTGAAGATTGAAAAAGTTTGAGAACATCAAAAGTATGAAACAATTGCTTGGCTTGTCATCGGGGTTGTGCATGATTTAAATATTTTGTGTGGTGAAGATGGAGCATAGCCAGACTATATGATTTTGTAGGGATAGCTTTATTTGGCCATGTTATTTTGAGAAGACATGATTGCTTAGTTAGTATGCTTGAAGTATTATTATTTCTATGTCAATATGAACTTTTGTCTTGAATCTTACAAATCTGAATATTCATATCACAAGTAAGAAGAATTACATTGAAATTGTGCCAACTAGCATTGCACATCAAAAATTATCTTTTTTATCATTTACCTACTTGAGGACGAGCAGGAATTAAGCTTGGGGATGCTTGATACGTCTCCAACGTATCTATAATTTTTGATTGCTCCATGCTATATTATCTACCGTTTTAGGCAATATTGGGCTTTATTATCCACTTTTATATTATTTTTCGACTAACATATTAACTGGAGGCCCAGCCCAGATTTGTTGTTTTATGCCTATTTCAGTGTTTTGAAGAAAAGGAATATCAGACGGAGTCGAAACGGAACGAAATCAACTGGAGAAGTTATTTTTGGAAGGAAACACACCTGATGGACTTGGACCCCACGTCAAGGAAGGAACGAGGTGCTCACGAGGGTGGGGGGCGCCCCCCCTAGGGCGCGCCCCCTGTCTTGTGGGGCCCTCGTGCCTCCCATGACGTACCTCCTGCACCCATATATACCTACGTGACCTAAAACTTCCAGAATGCAGAATAGATCGGGAGTTCCGCCGCCAGAAGCCTCCGTAGCCACCGAAAACCAATCTAGACCCGTTCCGGCACCCTGCCGGAGGGGGCAATCCTTCTCCGGTGGCCATCTTCATCATCCCGGTGCTCTCCATGACGAGGAGGGAGTAGTTCTCCCTCGGGGCTGAGGGTATGTACCAGTAGCTATGTGTTTGATCTCTCTCTCTCGTGTTCTTGATTTGGCACGATCTTGATGTATCACAAGCTTTGTTATTATAGTTGGATCTTATGTTTCTCCTCCCCCTCTTCTCTCTTGTAATGAATTGAGTTTCCCCTTTGAAGTAATCTTATCGGATTGAGTCTTTAAAGATTTGAGAACACTTGATGTATGTCTTGCTGTGGATATCTGTGGTGACAATGGGATACCACGTGCCACTTGATGTATGTTTTGGTGACCAACTTGCGGGTTCATGAACCTATGCATAGGGGTTGGCACACGTTTTCATCGTGATTCTCCGGTAGAAACTTTGGGGCACTATTTGAGGTTCTATGTGTTGGTTGAATAGATAAATCTGAGATTGTGTGATGCATATCGTATAATCATACCCACGGATACTTGAGGTGACATTGGAGTATCAAGTTGACATTAGGGTTTTGGTTGATTTATATCTTAAGGTGTTATTCTAGTACAAACTCTAGGGCTGTTTGTGACACTTATAGGAATAGCCCAACGGATTGATTGGAAATAATAACTTTGAGGTGGTTTCATACCCTACCATAATCTCTTCGTTCGTTCTCCGCTATTAGTGACTTTGGAGTGACTCTTTGTTGCATGTTGAGGGATAGTTATGTGATCCAATTATGATATTATTGTTGAGAGGACTTACACTAGTGAAAGTATGAACCCTAGTCCCTATTTCCTATCATTGCAATACCGTTTACGCTCAATTTTATCATTCGTTACCTTGATGTTTTTATAATTTCAGATTACAAATACCTTTATCTATTATCCATATACCACTTGTATCACCATCTCTTCGCCGAACTAGTGCACCTATACAATTTACCATTGTATTGGGTGTGTTGGGGACGTAAGAGACTCTTTGTTATTTGGTTGCAGGGTTGCTTGAGAGAGACCATCTTCATCCTACGCCTCCTACGGATTGATAAACCTTAGGTCATCCACTTGAGGGAAATTTGCTACTGTCCTACAAACCTCTGCACTTGGGGGCCCAACAACGTCTACAAGAAGAAGGTTGTGTAGTAGACATCAGGGACTAGCATATATACTATACATACGCATCCGTGAACAAGTACACCTCACTAAGTATTGGGACTTTTCGGTTTCCGAGGCACGTGCCACATCAAAGTTGTGAAATTGGCTATTCAAACATCACACAACACCTATTTGGGCCACATGCATGCAGGCGGTGGTTATCCTAGCTAGGACACTCACGTGTGACGCTTCCATCTGTGGGCCCACGAGGCCATCGTCGATGTATGCATCACTTTGACCTACATCGGGAGAGGTTAATTAATTTCACCATCGAGGAGGATTCTTTTTGGGTTGTATTACGGTAGGAGCATATAGTATGCGTCGAAGAGGGGGAAGGGGACCATCATATGTAGTATGCTTCATGAACGTCGCTTTGTGTGGGGGATTTACAGTTTTTGAGGCATGTGGCACATCAAAGTTGTGCATTTTGGGTATTCAACATATGTTTGGCCCACATGCAAAGCGATGGTTGTTGTCCTCTCGCACCCACTTAAGCTGTTATCAGTGATATCGATGCTTTCCATTTGTGGGCCCGCTTGGTCCATCACTACTTTTTGCCTGACAACGAGAGAGGTTAATTTGACTTAGGAGGGGATTATTTTTTTGTTTGTAAGATGGGTATATATATATAGGTCATGCTCTGGGATGACATGATACATTTGAGCACACACGCATGCATGTGTACGCATGAATCCCTCCCATCGAGTCGAAGTGGCTAGTACAACGACACGTCATGAACCGATCTCGCTCAGTGTGGTGATTGTACGATTTTCGACACGCGCGCCATGTCAATGTTGTGAAATGGTATTCAAACATGCATGCACGCATCACCTCCATACATATGCGTGTAGTGGTTGTCTTCGAATGGTACACTCCCTCGCGTGGTTATCGGCGACAAGACTATATATTCATGGGCCCGCATGGACATCCATCATCACCTTGATCGACAGCAAGATAGGTTACCATGGCGGATTCTTCCGTTGGTTCGTGTTATCGTAGTATAGGTCATGGTGAGATTCAGACCTAATTAAGTTTGAGCGCATATACTATGCATGCATGAATCCCCGTCGTCGGCTTGAAGTGTGGTTTGACATACATATGCATCGTTAACCTAACCCTCACTCAGTGTGGGGATTTCTAGTTCAAAAGCACGGTGCCACATCAAAGTTGTTCCATTGTTTATTCAAAAACACACCTCTCCATACATATGTTTGGGCCACACGTATGCAATGGTTGTCTTCGGGGACTAGCTACTTGCATGATTATTGTCGAGCTAGCCCATCTCCGGGGTCGCATGGATGGCCATCACTTTGACCAACAACAAGAGAGAGGTTGTACGATGAAGGTGGATTATTCTTGGTCCATTTTACGATCCATCTTGGTGAGATGCCTCTCTGGCATGTCAACTGAAAGTAGGGCATGTGTGTGTGTGTGGGCTGCTACTTCACACTTTGCTAGGTGAACCTCGGTTGGGGGGTGGCATGCATTCATAGCTTAGGATTCCCTTCGTGCCGACATGAGGGGGGGTGGGGTCAAGCAATACCATGCGCTTTGCAAGATAGGTGCCACATCGAAGTTGCATTTGGTATTTGAACATCAAACCACCCTTTCCATACATAAATTTGGTCCACATGCAAGTGTGTTCGTGTTCTGACCCTCTCCCGCGTCATTTTTCGCCAAATTTATGAACATTAGACAAGTCGGATGACACAACGACACGGTTCACTCAAACTAACTGTGTGCCACGCTGATGCCCCTGTCACGCACATCCACACCATACATTGGGATCCATGAGGCTTCCCCTATCAAAAATATCTACCCACCTGTAACTTTTTTTGTTTGATAACACACAGTTATTATGTTTCGACCGTGTGTGATGTTTCTTGTTCCCAATCCCGCTTGCAACCCTCAAAAATATCTGACCGCCTCGAGGGTTTTCCTGTTTCATAACACACGGTTGTTATCTCCGGACCATGTGTGATGCACCATCATCAAAATTTTCAATAGCCCCGGCATTTCACTCCCGCGTTTGACTCCCGCATAGTAAAATTTTCCGTACCCGCGTCATTTCCTCAAACGCACCCCCACCCCCTCCACACACACACACCAAAACCTCCTCGGGCACATGCACACACACACACACCCTCCCTTGCTCAAAAACCTAGCAAGGTCCCCGCCGCCACCGTCGTAAGGCCTTCATTGTCAACATCTGCCGGTTTGCCCTTGCAGCTTACCCACCAATCTCTATACCCAGGCCGCCCTGAGTTTCTTAGATGATGCTTGCCAAATGCCCCCTTTCCATAGATCCCCATCCCCATCCCCCACTCCAGAGTGTTGCAGCCTAAGCCCGGCTACGCTTCCCGTGGAGCTCGAGGAGCGATTGGCCCACAAGAGGTGTATCGCGGTCTCTTCGCCCGATGTCGCCGAGGAAGCTAACGACCATTACTAGCCGCATGCACTCAATCAGCGGGCTAGAGTATGTGGGTATGTCGCGGACACCGGCTACGACATCGAGGTCGTCGACAGCGACGGCCTGAGGCAGGCTGTGTCACAGGTTAAGTGGCCCACCCCCAATCCCCCGGGTTAAACCGCCGTTGATCCCATCCATGGCCCCACCGCTGATCTCCTCTGGCTCGTTGTCAAGTATTTGCCATCCTACATCGCCATCGAGCCTCTTTTATCATTTCTAAAGGACACGTTCTGCGACGCTGGCTTGGGATCCACAACTTCCAAGTTAGACCACATCGACGGCGACCATAAGGAGGGCACCCTCTCCGGCTCTTCCAAGGGGAAAGAGCCCTTCTGCGACATCAGGGAGGGCACCCTATAGCCATGCTCTTCCAAGGGGAAGGATCCCATCGGCGACAACATGGAGCGCATCTAGGGTCTGTGCTCTTCCCGCGGGAATGAGCCCATCCGTGACAAGTGAGGAAACCCATGATTTGTTTTGTCGTGCCTCTTTACACGGGGAAACCCATGATTTTTTTTGTCGAGTCCCTTTTGTAGTGTAGTGAGAATATGTCCAGTTTTAATTGCTATATTTGGTTGTTTGCAGTACACCTTGTTTATTTCAGTTGTTCACAATGTGATGCTTTGTATGTGCAATTATTTACCGTGCAGTACTTTTCATCAATCCAGTTTTAAATATACCGATAGGAATGCATACATTTGCTTGTTGTTAAGCCTGCTATAACTAGCATATGCCTCTTTTAATGTTTTTTGATTGTTCGGTTGTTTGTAGTTAGCATATGTCCAGTTTCTAATGCCATCTTTGGTTTTTCGTAGTATGCCTTGTTTATTCCAGTTATTCACAACGTGATGTTCTATATGTGTAAGTATGAACTATGCATTTCAATTTCATCAATACCAGTTTCAACAATACCACTATGAATGACTACATTTGGTTGCTGCATCTTATAGTTAACACGCCTTTCCATTTTTATTTAACAATAACCAGTGTACTTATACCGACGCAATACCAGTTTGAATGAGTATCTTTGCTTCTTGTTAAATGTTATGCCTATTTTAGTTAACACGCCTTTCCACTTGTTTTGCTTTACTAGCGTGCTTAAACCTGCACACTAGAGCTATCTTTTGGAGATTATTTTGTCTGCGATGGATAATTTTGGTTGATGTTTAGCCTGTTGTGCTTAACATGCCTCTCGATGTACCTACACAACACAATTTTGGGAACGACTACTGTTTTCCATCGAGGTTAGTTTCATCCCATGGCTTATATATACTCACCGTTTAGGATATCGGTAGCTGGTACCATATAGGCCGGGTGCTGATAAGGGACTAATCAGTGAATCGAACTTTTAACTGAATATGTATGTAACCCATTTATCATTAGGTTAACTAGGGTCATATGTAATATATCTGAGGCTACATAGCAACATGCACTGTACTTAATGTCTAAATATGCAATCCTAGGCTACATAGCAACAAGGAAGAGTGTTACCTTAATGTTCCGATGATGTTAGATATACATAGAAGAGGAGCAGCAGCAACAATAATAACACAACCCTGTTTGGATACTCAACTTAGCTAAAGGTTAGAGCTAGTTTCTAGCTCATGACTAACCCGAACTAACTCCATCCAAAGAGGTGTTTGGATCATAGTGTTAGATTAACAATAAATGCAGTAGGAGAACTAGCTCCAATTAGCACCTCTTGGGTTGGATAGTTTTTTTGAAGGAAATATGCCCTAGAGGCAATAATAAAGTTATTATTTATTTCCTTATATCATGATAAATGTTTATTATTCATGCTAGAATTGTATTAACCGAAAACATGATACATGTGTGAATACATAGACAAACAGAGTGTCACTAGTATGCCTCTACTTGGCTAGCTCGTTGATCAAAGATGGTTATGTTTCCTGACCATAGACAAAGAGTTGTCATTTGATTAACAAGGTCACATCATTAGGAGAATGATGTGATTGACTTGACCCATTTCGTTAGCTTAGCACTTGATCGTTTAGTTTGTTGCTATTGCTTTCTTCATGACTTATACATGTTCCTATGACTATGAGATTATGCAACTCCCGTTTACCGAAGGAACACTTTGTGTGCTACCAAACGTCACAACGTAACTGGGTGATTATAAAGGTGCTCTACAGGTGTCTCCGAAGGTACTTGTTTGGGTTATCATATTTCGAGATTAGGATTTGTCACTCTGATTGTAGAAGAGGTATCTCTGGGCCCACTCGGTAATACACATCACTTAAGCCTTGCAAGAATTGCAACTAATGAGTTAGTTGTGGGATGATGTGTTACGGAATGAGTAAAGAGACTTGCCGGTAACGAGATTGAACTAGGTATTGATACACCGACGATTGAATCTCGGGCAAGTAACATACCGATGACAAAGGGAACAACGTATGTTGTTATGCAGTTTGACCGATAAAGATCTTCGTAGAATATGTAGGAGCCAATATGGGCATCCAGGTTCTGCTATTGGTTATTGACCAGAGAAATGTCTCGGTCATGTCTACATAGTTCTCGAACCCATAGGGTCCGCACGCTTAATGTTCATTGACGATATAGTATTTATGAGTTATGTATGTTGGTAACCGAATGTTGTTCGCAGTTCTGGATAAGATCACAGACATGACGAGGAACTCCGGAATGGTTCGGAGATAAAGTTTGATATATGGGATAATAGTGTTTAGTCTTCGGAAGGGTTCCGGAATTCACTGGAAGGGGTTCCGGATGTTTCCCGAAATGTTTGGGTACGAGAACACTTTATTTGGGCCAAAGGGGAAAGCCCACAAGGTTTTTGGAAAGCGCAAAAGGAAGTTTTGCGGAGTCCAGAGGCCAGACGCCAGGGTCCCTGGCGTCTGGGTCTAGACGCCGGGAACCCTGGCATCTGGTCCTGGAGTTCGAGAAGGACTCTTGCCTTTCGGGTGAAACCGACTTTGTGAAGGCTTTTAGTCCAAGTTTCCACCCCAAGGCTCAACATATAAATAGAGGGGTAGGGCTAGCTCCCAAGACACATCAAGAAACACCAATCCGTGTGCCGGTTACCCCGTCCCCTCTAGTTTATCCTCCGACATAGTTTTCGTAGTGCTTAGGCGAAGCCCTGCGGAGATTGTTCTTCACCAACACCGTCACCACGCCGTCGTGCTGCCGGAACTCATCTACTACTTCGCCCCTCTTGCTGGATCGAGAAGGCGAGGATGTCATCGAGCTAAACGTGTGCTGAACGCGGAGGTGCCGTACGTTCGGTACTTGACCAGGAAGGATCGTGAAGATGTACGACTACATCAACCACGTTGATAAACGCTTCCGCTTACTGTAGCGACCCGACCTCAAACAGTCAAGTCTCTGTGCTTCAGTGTCATCCCTCGATCGGTAATGCTGACACACACAGTACTCGAAGGATTTATAACAGAGTAGCAATGACACACTTATTACATCGGATGTCTCAAAAGAGAACTTATTATAATAAATATGGCTTAAGGCCGTCTAATACGATAACAACAGAAGGCTTGGAAGATAAAGTGAGTCCATGAACTCCAACGGCATAGCTGAGCTGCACGACAATGACCTAACGAACCTTACTCCTCGTCTGAAAAGTCTGCAACATAATACGTTGCAGCCCGAAAATGGGCCAGCACATGGAATATGCTGGCAAAGTAACACAGTAGAGCAAGAACAGAATAATGCTATCACTACATGCATATTTGGCTGGTGGAAAGCTCTATGGTTACAGTTTTGCGAAAAGCAATATTTTCCCTACAACAAAGGAATAGATTTTAAATTTACTATCATGGTAGTTGAAACATCATTGAGAAGGTTCCTCCAACTCAATCCCAATTAAAGTGATTAACAACCCAACAATATTAATTAAGAGTGATGAGATACTTAAGATATTCCAAGTACTAGATACTCAAGATTGTCCATAACCGGGGACACGGCTAACCATGATTAGTTTGTACACTCTGCAGGGGTTTGCGCACTTTTCCCCACAAGACTCGATCGCCTCCGTTGGATTTCTCGCACTACATGGTGTTTGAGAAATGGATGACCGAGACACAGTCTTTTAGAAACATTAACTCTCTACTCCAGGTAGACCATACCAAACCTACAAACCCACTACCTGCTGATCTGCCTCTTCAAGAGCTTCATGTAACTTACTCAACTATGCCAGAGCCCATAATAGCTTGTGGCTGCACACAGAAGTTTCTAGCATGAATAATCTCAGTTCCCTTTGAGCCTGGGTGGCGGTCCATAGGAAGATCACACGGGTACTCAGGGATTTCCAGAAATACAGGCAACACTGGGTACTCCAGGTGCCTCAATCCACCCAGATGTGTATTTAAGTTGCCACCTTAAGTTAAACCATTAATTATTAATCTCACATCTGTCATGGATTTCACTCACCCAAACCACGTCTACGAGCATAGCATAGAAGTATTAACAACGCGTAGAAGTAACTCCCAAGGGTTTGAATGTAACAGGGCAATAGGTTCTACCTCATCAACTACTTCCCAACCCACAAGTTAATGTCATCCTAATCATGCAATGTTTGAGGATTGGAACTAATGCATAAAAACTGGGTGATAGAGGGATATGATCAAAGTGTTACTTGCCTTGCTGACGATCCGCGTAACCTAGAGACTCCAAATAACACGCTTCGCACTCCGGGAATTCCATCGCAAACAAACAGTAGCATACATAAGCAACAATCAAAGAAGCACGGGTAAAACTCAAATAAGAAGATCTAATCGGAAATTTCAACTTAAGAACTCCGGTTTGCAAAAAGAATCAAATCAAATGGAGCAACGAAACTCAAACGGCGAAGGAAACAAGATCTGTTTACTAATCTTAACTAAGGTCAAATTTTACAGTACCAAAATCTTGTTCAAGTTGGTTAAGCGGAAAGAGGGTCTCGAGACGAAGATCTAGGCGCTTGAATCGCTTGATTCCAACTAACGAGCGAAAAGATAAACCGAAATGAAAATTGGATCAGAAATCGTGATCGAGAATAATCGCGGAAAAATCCGATAAAAGAAAACTGACGAACAGGCTAACGAACGAGCGTTCGTTATCTGTAACTAACGAGCGAAAACCGCTCGTGGAAACGAACATACGGACGAACGTCCACTAAATTGAAGAACCGGGAAAAACCGGCGAATCGATCTAAAAAAACGTACTAGGTTTTTCAAAAAAACTGAATCGGTTTTCTTTGAAAAAAAACCGGGCGGCGGTGGAACGGCACGGTACCTCTGGCGAGGCGGGGCTCGGGCGGCGGGGCGGCGGGCTTGCGGGGCGGCGGGGCGAGGGCGGCGGCGAGGTGCGACTGCAGCGGGGGCGGCAAGGCGCGGGCGGGGCTGCCGTGGCGCGGCTCGGAGGCGGGACTGCTGCGGCAGCGGGTTGTGGTGGTGGCGGGGGGGGGGGCTCGGGTGGCGTATATAAAGGGCGGGGCGGGGTGTCTTGGAGGAGGGACAAGGCGGCACCGGTGGAGGAGTCCGGCTCGGACTCTGTCCGAGTGGGCGGCGGCGGCGGCGCGCGACTCCGTGCGGGAGACGGCGGCGGGGCGGTTGGGCCGGCCCGACTGGGTTTGGGCCCAGTCGGCGCTTGGAAGTTTTTTTTTTATAAAATTCCACCGAACAGAAAATAAATCCTAGAAAATAAAATAAAAATCTAAAAATGCCAAAACAAATTTTCACCGTCTAAATAAAATATTTAGGACGATATGAACATTTTCTTGGCCCTAAAATGCAATTTCGAAAACGTGCAATTTTTCTAATGCAAATAAAATCCGAATAAAATCTAATAAAATCAAATAAATGATTTTAATATTTTTCCTCCAATATTTCAATTATTTTGGAGAAGTCATATTATCTCCTCTCATATATTTTAATATGAAATACTTTTCAGAGAGAAAATAATTAAAATCAAAAATCCTCGTTTCATTATTGATAAAAAAATCAAATATGAAAACTGGGAAATCCCCAACTCTCTCCGAGGGTCCTTGAGTTGCTTAGGATTTCAGGGATTGCGAAACAAAAATGCAATAAAATATGATATGCATGAATGATCTATGTATAACATTCCAAATTGAAAATTTGGGATGTTACAAACCTACCCCCCTTAAGATGAATCTCGCCCTCGAGATTCGGGTTGGCTAGAAAATAGGTGTGGGTGGTCTTTGCGTAGATCATCCTCTCGTTCCCAGGTGGCTTCATCCTCGGTATGGTGGCTCCACTGAACTTTGCAAAACTTGATCACCTTGCGGCGGGTGACTTGACTAGCAAACTCCAAAATCTTGACTGGCTTCTCCTCATAAGTCAAATCACTGTCCAACTGAATCGCCTCCAAGGGTACTGTATCTCTTAACGGTATATCGGCCATCTCAGCATGACACTTCTTCAACTATGAAACGTGAAACACATCATGAAATCCTGACAGTCCTTCAGGTAACTCCAACTTGTAGGCATTTCTCCCATCCGTTCCAAAACACGATACGGTCCTACAAATCTCGGGGCTAAATTTCCTTTAACCCCAAAACACTTCACTCCTCGCAAGGGTGATACTCGCAGGTACGCTCTATCTCCAATTTCATAGGTTACCTCCTTGCTTTTCGAGTCTACATAACTCTTCTGCCTGGACTGAGCAATCTTCAGTCTATCACGAATCAACTTAAATTTCTCTTCAGACTCTTTGATCAAGTTTGGTCCAAACAACTGTCCGTCTCCGACTTCATCCCACATTAACAGTGTTCTGCACCTTCGTCCGTACAGGGCTTCGAACGGTGCCATCTTCAAACTGGCTTGGTAGCTATTGTTGTATGAGAACTCTGTGTAAGGCAAATTGTCATCCCAACTAGATCCATAATCTAGCGCACAGGCTCTCAACATGTCCTCCAGAATCTGGTTGACTCTCTCTGTCTGTCCATCCGTCTGCGGGTGAAACGCTATACTGAACTCCAGTCTTGTTCCCAAGGTCTGGTGTAACTGATGCCAAAACTTTGAGGTAAACTGTGTTCCTCTATCTGATACAATGGTCCTCAGAACTCCATGCAGACATACGATCCTGGACATATATATCTTGGCCAACTTCGCACTTGTATAAGTGTTTTTCACTGGGATAAAGTGAGCCACTTTGGTCAAGCGATCAACTACTACCCATATGGAATCATATCCTAATTTGGTCCTGGGTAATCCGGTGATAAAGTCCATGCCAAGTTTATCCCACTTCCACTCGGGTATCGACATAGGCTGTAACAATCCTGCCGGCTTTTGATGCTCTGCCTTCACTCTCTGACATACATCACATACGGCTACATACTCGGCAATATCCTTCTTCATACCCGTCCACCAGAAACGTTCCTTCAAATCCAAATACATCTTGGTGTTTCTGGGGTGTATCGAGTATGGTGAGTCATGGGCCTCCTGTAGTATTAACTTCCCGATCTATGTGTTATTGGGCACGTATATCCGGTCCTCAAACCATAAGGTATCATGCTCATCCTCACGAAAACCTTTGGCCTTTCCTTTGCTCATCTTCTCCTTTATCTCGACAATCTCTTTGTCATCCTTCTGCGATTCCCGAATCTTACCCAACAATGTCGACTGAACTTCCATTGTTGCAATAAAACCTCTAGGAACAATCTCTAATCGTAGTTCCATGATATCCTCTGCCAACTCCTTCGGTACTCCCTTACTCGCAAGGATATTAGCATAACTCTTCCGGCTCAAAGCGTCTGCTACGACATTGGCCTTTCCTGGATGATAGTGCAACTTCATGTCATAATCCTTTATAAGCTCCAACCATTTCCTCTGCCTAAGGTTCAGTTCCTTCTGTGTGAAGATGTACTTCAAACTCTTATGATCCATGTACACATCACAACGGTTTCCAATAAGGTAATGTCTCCAAGTCTTCAATGCATGCACTACTGCTGCTAGCTCCAAGTCATGCGTGGCATAATTCAACTCGTGAGGTTTTAGTTGTTGCGAGGCATACGAAACAACTCTTCCGTCCTGCATAAGCACACATCCAAGTCCCAAGCGAGAGGCGTCACAATACACTTGGAAATCCTTATGTATATCTGGCAGTGTCAGTACTGGGGTTGTAGTCAAACATTTCTTCAACTCCTGGAAACTTGCCTCGCAATCTTCCGTCCATTTAAACTTGGTATCCTTCTTCAATAACTACGTCATTGGCTTCGCAATCTTGGAAAAATTCTCAATGAATCTCCGGTAGTATCCTGCGAGTCCAAGAAAACTGCGGATCTCGCTAACTGAAGTTGGTGCCAACCATTCAGTGACTGACTAAACCTTGCTGGGGTCTACTGCTATACCTTCTCCTGATATAACATGTCCAAGGAATCTGACTTCCTTCAACCAAAACTCGCATTTGCTGAACTTGGCATACAACTAGTGTTCCCTGAGTTTCTCGAGAACTAAACGCAAATGCTCCTTGTGCTCCTCTTCATTCTTCGAGTATACCATAATATCATCAATAAACACCACAACAAACTTGTCCAGATATTCCATGAATACCTTGTCCATCATGCTCATGAAATAGGCAGGGGCGTTAGTCAGTCGAAACAACATGCTTGTATACTCATATAATCCATAACGCGTGGTGAATGCTGTCTTTGGTATATCTTTCTCTCGAATCTTCAACTGATGGTATCCCGATCGCAAATCGATCTTCGAAAACACCTTAGCTCCTTGCAGCCGATCAAACAGATCATTGATCGTCAACAGTGGGTACTTGTTCTTAATCGTCACTTCATTCAAGGCCCGATAATCAATAACCATTCTTAGGGATTTATCCTTCTTCTCAACCAAAAGCACTAGGGATCCCCAAGGTGATGAACTCCTTCGAATGTAACCTTTCTCCAATAACTCCTTGATCTGTTTCTTAATCTCCTCCAGATCATTTGCGGGCATCCGATAGGGTCTCTTGGATATTGGCCCTGTCCCTGGCAATAGCTCTATCAAAAACTCGATGTCTCGATCCGGTGGCATGCCTGGTAACTCCTTTGGAAAAACATCTGGGTAATCCCTCACTACAGGCACTTCCTCCCGAACAACTCCCGTGAGGGTATTCACTTGGCTCCTCCTAGGCACATGCCTAGATACATACTTAATCCTTTTTCCCTCCGGGGTGGTGAGATAAATCAACTTACTAGCACAGTCAATACTTCCTCCATACTTTGATATCCAGTCCATGCCTAATATCACATCCAATCCTTGTGACTCCAAGATAATTAGGTCGGATGAAAAAACATGAGTGCCAATGGTTAGGGGTATCTGGTCGCACCATCGACTAGCCATATACTCTGCTCTAGGTGAACTCACTAAGAGAGGGGTCCTAAGGGTTTGGGTTGGTAGTTTAAACTTATCCACGAATCCCCTTGATATGTATGAATGCGATGCACCAGTATCAAATAGAACAAGAGCGGTAAATGACTTAACCAAAAACTTACCTATTACCGCGTCCGGCTGCTCTTCAACCTCCTCCACGTTAACGTGGTTCACTTGTCCTTTGTTGAATGGATTGGGCTTCTTCCCAGCGCTCCCATTTCCGTTTCCATTCTTTCCTTCAGGGCACTCCGTGGCATAGTGTCCAGTCTTCCCGCACTTGGAGCAACTAACATGACTTAGATCTCTTTTGGCGGGTGTGGCTGGATTGGGGCGGTTCTGATTGTTATTGGCTCCATTCCCATTCCCATTCTTAGTACCATTGTGGTTATGCGATCCTCCTCCGGTGTGGTTATGACCTCCATGGTTATGAACAAGTCCTCCCGAGTTCGGGGTTAGGCGAGGCTTCTGCTGAGCTCCCGAGTTATTACCTCCCTTGTCCATACTTCCTCTTACGGCTCTCAATCTGCTGCTACTTCCCTTCTATCATAAGAGCCTTATCTACCAACTCCTGGTAGTTGTTGAAGGTTGCTACCATCAACTGCATACTCATCTCATCATTCAGCCCTTCCATAAACTTCTCCTGCTTCGCGACATCTATGGCCATGTCATCAGGGGCATAGCGAGATAACTTGCTAAACTCATCCACGTACTGAGCCACAGTACGGTTCCCCTGGCGTAAGTTGTGAAACTCACGTTTCTTCATATTCATGGCTCTAGTTGAGACATGGGCTATGCGGAAAGCTTGCTGAAACTGGTCCCAAGTGATGTTGGTTATGGGGAAAGTGGCCAAGTAATTCTCCCACCATGAGGCTGTTGGTCCATCCAATTGATGTGCGGCAAAGCATACCTTCTCGGCATCTGTGCAACCTGTGGTGGTCAACTCCCTTCCAATACGGTGTAGCCAATAATCAGCAACTATAGGCTCGGTGCTGCTAGAAAACACCGGCAGTTGTAACCTTAGAAAACGGGCTAGGTTGTCCACTGGCGACGGGTTGTTGTTGTTGTTGTTACCCTGGTTCTGAACTACCAATTGCATCAAGGTGTTCTACTGCTGGATCAACTGAGTGAGCTCCAGCGGGGTGGCAAATCCGTGGTCACGTCTGGGAGGCATCTGATGGGTTTAGATGGAAGAGATTAGAATAGAATGAGGTCTAATGAGAAGGCACTACCCGTATGCACATGAGACAAACACACTCATTTCACTCAATCAATCAAGCAAGGGAATACAAGCGGTCTAGAACTATCGCAAAAGTGCTCAACTACTACTGAATACATGGGGGAATACTACTAATCATTGGGTGGTCATCTAGAAATTTTGATCGGTGGAAGACTCCATGATATCTGCTCCAGCTTCTTCTTCAAAGTCATCATCACTAGGGTCGAAGTCGGTGTCGTCGATGATGATGTAGTCCTCCGAACGAATCTCCTTGGGTTCTTCATCTTCTTCTATGGGAGTGGGGTCTCCCATGAATATTCCGATCTTCTTAATCAGGTCATCATTCTTCTCCAGTAGTGTCGCAATTTCCTCCTCATATCCATCGCGTGTAGACTTAAGTTCTTCTTCCAGCTCGATGATCCTTGTCTTCGCCTTCCTCAAATCTATCATGTCTGCGCACATCTGATTCTCCTAGCGTTGAATGTGTTGGTTTAGTTCCTGGATGAAAGCTGCAATTGATCTATCCTTCCTAGTGCTGATCATCTCCCATTGCTCGTCTCGACGCCCACATATCTGGTAGATAGTGTCCTTAAGATCCTTGTGATATACTTCTCCAATGCGTCCCATGGTGATGTGAGCTGCCATACTCTTTCCTAAACTCTAGGTTGGTGCGTCGAAGGAAAATTCTATAGGTTTAGTGACTGGCGTGAAGGTCCTTCCTGGAACTTGAACTTGAATCATCCATCGCTCCTCTTCTGGTAAAGTGGTGTTGTATGTCCTGGTGAAGCTTGGTATTCCAATGTTCAAGTACCTAGTGACTTCCTTCAAGTGTCGTCCAAAAGGTGATTCTTCCTCCGGTTGTGCAAACTTGTTCTTCATCTCCGCCATCCTAAAGAGTAGAAAATGGAGAGGAGTCAGAAATGAGTAGAGAAGAGTGACCTATGGTTTTATCTTAGTGGTCGTCTCCTACACTCAGCGTGTGCTCTGATACCATCTTTGTGGCGACCCGGCGTCAAACGGTCAAGTCTCTTTGCTACAGTGTCATCCCTGGATCGGTAATGCTGACACACATAATACTCGAAGGATTTATAACAGAGTAGCAATCACACACTTATTACATCGGATGTCTCAAATGAGAACTTATTATAATAAATATGGCTTAAGGCCATCTAATATGATAACAGCGGAAGGCTTGGAAGATAAAGTGAGTCCATCAAATCCAACGGCATAGCTGAGCTGCACGACAATGACCTAACGAACCTTACTCCTCGTCTGAAAAGTCTGCAACATAATACGTTGCAGCCCGAGAACGGGTCAGCACATGGAATATGCTGGCAAAGTAACACAGTAGAGCAAGAACAGAATAATGCTATCACTACATGCATCTTTGGCTGGTGGAAAGCTCTATGGTTATAGTTTTACGAAAAGCAAATCTTTCCCTACAACAAAGGAATAGATTTTAAATTTACTATCATGGTAGTTGAAACATCATTGAGAAGGTTCCTCCAACTCAATCCCAATTAAAGTGATTAACAACCCAACAATATTAATTAAGAGTGATGAGATACTTAAGATATTCCAAGTACTAGATACTCAAGATTTTCCATAACCGGGGACACGGCTAACCATGATTAGTTTGTACACTCTGCAGAGGTTTGCTCACTTTTCCCCACAAGACTCGATCGCCTCCGTTGGATTTCTCGCACTACATGGTGTTTGAGAAACGGATGACCGAGATTCAGTATTTTAGAAACATTAACTCTCTACTCCGGGTAGACCATACCAAATCTACAAACCCACTACCTGTTGATCTACCTCTTCAAGAGCTTCACGTAACTTACTCAACTATGCTAGAGCCCATAATAGCTTGTGGGTGCACATGGAAGTTTCTAGCATGAATAATCTCAGTTCCCTTTGAGCCTGGGTGGCGGTCCATAGGAAGATCACACGGGTACTCCAGGTGCCTCAATCCACCCAGATGTGTATTTAAGTTGCCACCTTAAGTTAAACCATTAATTATCAATCTCACATCTGTCATGGATTTCACTCACCCAACCACGTCTACGAGCATAGCATAGAAGTATTAACAACGCGTAGAAGTAACTCCCAAGGGTTTGAATGTAACAAGGCAATAGGTTCTACCTCATCAACTACTACCCAACCCACAAGTTAATGTCATCCTAATCATGCAATGTTTGAGGATTGGAACTAATGCATAAAAACTGGGTGATAGAGGATATGATCAAAGTGTTACTTGTCTTGCTGATGATACGCGTAACCTAGAGACTCCAAATAACACGCTTCGCACTCCGGGAATTCTATCGTAAATAAACAATAGCATACATAAGCAATTATCAAAGAAGCACGGTAAAACTCAAATAAGAAGATCTAACCGGAAAGTTCAACTTAAGAACTCCGGTTTGCAAAAAGAATCAAATCAAGCGGAGCAATGAAACTCAAACGGCGAAGGAAACAAGATCCGTTTACTAATATGAACTAAGGCCAAATTTTACAGTACCAAAATCTTGTTCAAGTTGGTTAAGCGGAAAGAGGGTCTCGAGACAAAGATCTAGGCGCTTGAATCGCCTGATTCCGACTAACGAGCGAAAAGATAAACCGAAACGAAAATCGAATCAGAAATCGCGATCGAGAATAATCGCGGAAAAATCCGCTAAAAGAAAACTGATGAACAGGCTAACGAACGAGCGTTCGTTATCTATAACTAACGAGCGAAAACCGTTCATGGAAACGAACGTGTGGACGAACGACCGCTAAATTGAAAACCGGGAAAAAACTGGCGAACCGATCTAAAAAAACATACTAGGGTTTTCAAATAAACCGAATCGGTTTTTCTTTGAAAAAAATACCGGGCGGCGGTGGAACGGCGCGGTACCTCCGACGAGGCGGGGCTCGGGCGGCAGGGCGGCGGGGCGAGGGTGGCGTGGCGCGGCGCGGGCGGCGGTGAGGCGCGGCTGCAGCAGCGGCGGTGAGGCGCGGGCGGGGCTGCGGCGGCGTGGCTCGGAGGCGGGGCTGCGGGTTGTGGTGGTGGCGGGGGGGGGGGGGCTCGGGCGGCGTATATAAAGGGCGGGGTGGGGTGGCTTAGAGGAGGGGCAAGGCGGCGGCGGTGGAGGAGTTTGGCTCGGACTCTGTCTGAGTCGGCGGCGGCGGCGCGCGCAACTCCGCGCGGGAGACGGCGGCGGGGCCCAGTCGGCGCTTGGAAGTTTTTTTATAAAATTCCTCCGAACAGAAAATAAATCCTGAAAAATAAAATAAAAATCGAAAAATGCCAAAAAAAAATTCACCGTCTAAATAAAATATTTAGGACGAGATGAACATTGAAAAACGTGCAATTTTCTAATGCAAATAAAATCTGAATAAAATCAAATAAATGATTTTAATATTTTTCCTCCCATATTTCAATTATTTTGGAGAAGTCATATTATCTCCTCTCATATATTTTAATATGAAATAATTTTCAGAGAGAAAATAATTAAAATAAAAAATCCTCGTTTCATTATTGATAAAAAATCAAATATGAAAACTGGGAAATCCCCAACTCTCTCCGAGGGTCCTTGAGTTGCTTAGAATTTCGAGGATTGCGAAATGAAAATGCATTAAAATATGATATGCATGAATGATCTATGCATAACATTCCAAATTGAAAATTAGGGATGTTACACTTACGGTCTACGAGGGTACGTAGACAACACTCTCCTCTCTCGTTACTATGCATCACCATGATCCTGTGTGTGTGCGTAGGAATTTTTTTGAAATTACTACGTTCCCCAACAGTGGTATCAGAGCCAGGTTTTATGCGTAAATGTTATATGCACGATTAGAACACAAGTGAGTTGTGGGCGATACAAGTCATGCTGCTTACCAGCATGTCACACTTTGGTTCGGCGGTATTGTTGGATGAAGCGGCCCGGATCGACATTATGCGTATGCTTATGCAAGACTGGTTCTACCGACGTGCTTTGCACATAGGTGGCTGGCGGGTGTCAGTTTCTCCAACTTTAGTTGAACTGAGTGTGGCTACGCCCGGTCCTTGAGAAGGTTATAACAGCACTAACTAGACGAACTATCGTTGTGGTTTTGATGCGTAGCTAAGAACGGTTCTTGCTCAGCCCGTACCAACCACGTAAAAGTTGCAACAACAAAGTAGAGGACGTCTAACTTGTTTTTGCAGGGCATGTTGTGATGTGATATGGTCAAGACATGATGCTATATTTTATTGTATGAGATGATCATGTTTTGTAACCAAGTTATCGGCAACTGGCAGGAGCCATATGGTTGTCGCTTTATTGTATGCAATGCAATAGCCCTGTAATGCTTTACTTTATCACTAAGTGGTAGCGATAGTCGTAGAAGCAATAGTTGGTGAGACGACAACGATGCTACGATGGAGATCAAGGTGTCGCACCGGTGACGATGGTGATCATGCTTCGGAGATGGAGATCACAAGCACAAGATGATGATGGCCATATCATATCACTTACATTGATTGCATGCGATGTTTATGTTTTATGCATCTTATTTTGCTTTGTTTGACAGTAGCATTATAAGATGATCTCTCACTAAATTTCAAGAAAAAAGTGTTCTCCCTGAGTATGCACCGTTGCCAAAGTACGTCGTGCCCAGACACCACGTGATGATCGGGTGTGATAAGCTCTATGTCCATCTACAACTGGTGCAAGCCAGTTTTTGCACACGCAGAATACTCAGGTTAAACTTGACGAGCCTAGCATATGCAGATATGGCCTCGGAATACTGAGACCGAAAGGTCGAGCGTGAATCATATAGTAGATATGATCAACATAGTGATGTTCACCATTGAAAACTACTCCATTTCACATGATGATCGGTTATGGTTTAGTTGATTTGGATCACATGATCACTTAGATGATTAGAGTGATGTCTATCTAAGTGGGAGTTCTTAAGTAATATGATTAATTGAACTTAAATTTATCATGAACTTAGTACCTGATAGTATTTTACATGTATATGTTTGTTGTAGATAGATGGCTCGTGCTGTTGTTCTATCGAATTTTAATGCATTCCTTGAGAAAGCAAAGTTGAAATATGATGGTAGCAATTACACGGACTGGGTCCATAACTTGAGGATTATCCTCATTGCTGCACAGAAGAATTACGTCCTGGAAGCACCGCTAAGTGCCAAACCTACTGCAGGAGCAACACCAGATGTTATGAACATCTGGCAGAGCAAAGCTGATGACTACTCGATAGTTCAGTGTGCCATGCTTTACGGCTTAGAACCGGGACTTCAACGACATTTTGAATGTCATGGAGCATATGAAATGTTCCAGGAGTTGAAGTTAATATTTCAAGCAAATGCTCAGATTGAGAGATATGAAGTCTCCAATAAGTTCTATAGCTGCAAGATGGAGGAGAATAGTTCTGTCAATGGGCATATACTCAATATGTCTGGGTATCATAATCACTTGACTCAACTGGGAGTTAATCTTCCTGTTGATAGTGTCATTGACAGAGTTCTTCAATCACTGCCACCAAGCTACAAGAGCTTCATGATGAACTATAATATGCAAGGGATGAATAAGATAATTCCCGAGCTCTTCGCAATGCTAAAGGCTGCGAAGGTAGAAATCAAAAAGGAGCATCAAGTGTTGATGGTCAATAAGACCGCCAGTTTCAAGAAAAAAGGCAAAGGGAAGAAGAAGGGGAACTTCAAGAAGAACAACAAACAAGTTGCTGCTCAGGAGAAGAAACCTAAGTCTGGACCTAAGCCTGAGACTGAGTGCTTCTACTGCAAACAGACTGGTCAATGGAAGCGGAATTGCTCCAAGTATTTGGCGGATAAGAAGGATGGCAAGGTGAACAAAGGTATATGTGATATACATGTTATTGATGTGTACCTTACCAGAGCTTGCAGTAGCACCTGGGTATTTGATATTGGTTCTGTTGCTAATATTTGCAACTCGAAACAGGGACTACGGATTAAGCAAACACTGGCTAAGGACGAGGTGACGATGCGCGTGGGAAATGGTTCCAAAGTTGATGTGATCGCCGTCGGCACGCTACCTCTACATCTACCTTCGGGATTAGTTTTAGACCTAAATAATTGTTATTTGGTGCTAGCGTTGAGCATGAACATTATATCTGGATCTTGTTTAATGCGAGACGGTTATTCATTTAAATCTGAGAATAATGGTTGTTCTATTTATATGAGTAATATCTTTTATGGTCACGCACCCTTGAAGAGTGGTCTATTTTTGATGAATCTCGATAGTAGTGATACACATATTCATAATGTTGAAGCCAAAAGATGCAGAGTTGATAATGATAGTGCAATTTATTTGTGGCACTACCGTTTGGGTCATATTGGTATAAAGCGCATGAAGAAACTCCATACCGATGGACTTTTGGAATCACTTGATTATGAATCACTTGGTACTTGCGAACCATGCCTCAGGGGCAAGATGACTAAAACGCCGTTCTCTGGAACTATGGAGCGAGCAACTGATTTGTTGGAAATCATGCATACTGATGTATGTGGTCCAATGAATATTGAAGCTCGTGGCGGGTATCGTTATTTTCTCACCTTCACAGATGATTTAAGCAGATATGGGTATATCTACTTAATAAAACATAAGTCTGAAACATTTGAAAAGTTCAAAGAATTTCAGAGTGAAGATGAAAATCATCGTAACAAGAAAATAAAGTTTCTACGATCTGATCGTGGAGGAGAATATTTGAGTTACGAGTTTGGTCTACATTTGAAACAATGCAGAATAGTTTCGCAACACACGCCACCCGGAACACCACAACGTAATGGTGTGTCCGAATGTCGTAATCGTACTTTACTAGATATGGTGCGATCTATGATGTCTCTTACTGATTTACCGCTATCATTTTGAGGATATGCTTTAGAGACGACCGCATTCACGTTAAATAGGGCACCATCGAAATCCGTTGAGAGGACACCTTATGAACTATGGTTTGGCAAGAAACCAAAGTTGTCATTTCTTAAAATTTGGGGCTGTGATGCTTATGTGAAAAAGCTTCAACCTGATAAGCTCGAACCCAAATCGGAGAAATGTGTCTTCATAGGATACCCAAAGGAAACTGTTGGGTACAACTTCTATCACAGATCCGAGGGCAAGACATTCATTGCTAAGAATGGATCCTTTCTAGAGAAGGAGTTTCTCTCGAACGAAGTGAGTGGGAGGAAAGTAGAACTTGACGAGGTAACAATACCTGCTCCCTTATTGGAAAGTAGTTCATCACAGAAACCGGTTCCTGTGACGTCTACACCAATTAGTGAGGAAGTTAATGATGATGATCATGAAACATCAGATCAAGTTGTTACTGAACCTCGTAGGTTAACGAGAGTAAGATCCGCACCAGTGTGGTACGATAATCCTATTCTGGAGGTTATGTTGCTAGACCATGACGAACCTACGAACTATGAAGAAGCTATGGTGAGCCCAGATTCCAAAAAATGGCTTGAAGCCATGAAATATGAGATGGGATCCATGTATGAGAACAAAGTGTGGACTTTGGTTGACTTGCCCGTTGATCGGCAAGCCATCGAGAATAAATGGATCTTCAAGAAGAAGACTGACGCTGATGGTAATGTTACTGTCTATAAAGCTCGACTTGTTGCAAAAGGTTTTCGACAAGTTCAAGGGATTGACTACGATGAGACCTTCTCACCCGTAGCGATGCTTAAGTCTGTCCGAATCATTTTAGCAATTGCCGCATTTTATGATTATGAAATTTGGCAAATGGATGCCAAAACTGCATTCCTGAATGGATTTCTAGAAGAAGAGTTGTATATGATGCAACCGGAAGGTTTTGTCGATCCAAAGGGAGCTAACAAAGTGTGCAAGCTCCAGCGATCCATTTATGGACTGGTGCAAGCCTCTCGGAGTTGGAATAAACATTTTGATAGTGTGATCAAAGCATATGGTTTTATACATACTTTTGGAGAAGCCTGTATTTACAAGAAAGTGAGTGGGAGCTCTGTAGCATTTCTAATATTATATGTGGATGGCATATTGTTGATCGGAAATGATATAGAATTTCTGGATAGCATAAAAGGATATTTGAATAAAAGTTTTTCAATGAAAGACCTCGGTGAAGCTGCTTATATATTGGGCATCAAGATCTATAGAGATAGATCGAGAAACTTAATTGGACTTTCACAAAGCACATACCTTGACAAAGTTTTGAAAATGTTCAAAATGGATCAAGCAAAGAAAGGGTTCTTGCCTGTGTTACAAGGTGTGAAGTTGAGTAAGACTCAATGCCCGACCACTGCAGAAGATAGAGAGAAAATGAAAGATGGTCCCTATGCTTCAGCCATAGGCTCTATCATATATGCAATGCTGTGTACCAGACCTGATGTGTGCCTTGCTATTAGTTTAGCAGGGAGGTACCAAAGTAATCCAGGAGTGGATCACTGGACAGCGGTCAAGAACATCCTGAAATACCTGAAAAGGACGAAGGATATGTTTCTTGTTTATGGAGGAGACAAAGAGCTCGTCGTAAATGGTTACTTCAGTGCAAGCTTTGACACTGATCCGGACGATTCTAAATCGCAAACCGGATACGTGTTTTTATTAAACGATGGAGCTGTCAGTTGGTGCAGTTCTAAACAAAGCGTTGTAGCGGGATCTACATGTGAAGCGGAGTACATAGCTGCTTCGGAAGGAGCAAATGAAGGAGTCTGGATGAAGGAGTTCATATCCGATCTAGGTGTCATACCTAGTGCATCGGGTCCAATGAAAATCTTTTGTGACAAAACTGGTGCAATTGCTTTGGCAAAAGAATCCAGATTTCACAAGAGAACCAAGCACATCAAGAGACACTTCAACTCCATCCGGGGCCAAGTCCAGGTGGGAGACATAGAGATTTTCAAGATACATAAGGATCTAAATGTTGCAGACCCGTTGACTAAGCCTATTCCATGAGCAAAACATGATCAATAGCAAGGCTCCATGGGTGTTAGAATCATTACTGTGTAATCTAGATTTGACTCTAGTGCAAGTGGGAGACTGAAGGAAATATGCCCTAGAGGCAATAATAAAGTTATTATTTATTTCCTTATATCATGATAAATGTTTATTATTCATGCTAGAATTGTATTAACCGGAAACATGATACATATGTGGATACATAGACAAACAGAGTGTCACTAGTATGCCTCTACTTGGCTAGCTCGTTGATCAAAGATGGTTATGTTTCCTGACCATAGACAAAGAGTTGTCATTTGATTAACGGGGTCACATCATTAGGAGAATGATGTGATTGACTTGACCCATTTCGTTAGCTTAGCACTTGATCGTTTAGTTTGTTTCTATTGCTTTCTTCATGACTTATACATGTTCCTATGACTATGATATTATGCAACTCCCGTTTACCGGAGGAACACTTTGTGTGCTACCAAACGTCACAACGTAATTGGGTGATTATAAAGGTGCTCTACAGGTGTCTCCGAAGGTACTTGTTGGGTTGGCGTATTTCGAGATTAGGATTTGTCACTCTGATTGTCGGAGAGGTATCTCTGGGTCTACTCGGTAATACACATCACTTAAGCCTTGCAAGCATTGCAACTAATGAGTTAGTTGCGAGATGATGTGTTTACGGAATGAGTAAAGAGACTTGCCGGTAACGAGATTGAACTAGGTATTGAGATACCGACGATCGAATCTCGGGCAAGTAACATACCGATGACAAAGGGAACAATGTATGTTGTTATGCGGTTCGACCGATAAAGATCTTCGTAGAATATGTAGAGCCAATATGGGCATCCAAGTTCCGCTATTGGTTATTGACCAGAGAAATGTTTCGGTCATGTCTACATAGTTCTCGAACCCGTAGGGTCCGCACGCTTAACGTTCGTTGACGATATAGTATTTATGAGTTATGTATGTTGGTAACCGAATGTTGTTTGGAGTTCCGGGTAAGATCACGGACATGACGAGGAACTCCGGAATGGTCCGGAGATAAAGTTTGATATATGGGATAATAGTGTTTAGTGTTCGGAAGAGTTCCGGAATTCACCGGAAGGGGTTCCGGATGTTTCCCGAAATGTTTGGGTACGAGAACACTTTATTTGGGCCAAAGCGGAAAGCCCACAAGGTTTTTGGAAAGCGCAAAAGGAAGTTTTGCGGAGTCCAGAGGCCAGACGCCAGGGTCCCTGGCGTCTGGGTCCAGACGCCAGGAACCCTGGCGTCTAGTCCTGGAGTCCGAGAAGGACTCTTGCCTTTCGGGTGAAACCGACTTTGTGAAGGCTTTTACTCCAAGTTTCGACCCCAAGGCTCAACATATAAATAGAGGGGTAGGGCTAGCACCCAAGACACATCAAGAAACACCAAGCCGTGTGCCGGCTACCCCGTCCCCTCTAGTTTATCCTCCACCATAGTTTCCGTAGTGCTTAGGTGAAGCCCTGCGGAGATTGTTCTTCACCAACACCGTCACCACGCCGTCGTGCTGCCGGAACTCATCTACTACTTCGCCCCTCTTGCTGGATCGAGAAGGCAAGGACGTCATCAAGCTGAATGTGTGCTGAACACGGAGGTGCCATACGTTCGGTACTTGATCGGGACGGATCATGAAGGTGTACGACTACATCAACCGCGTTGATAAACGCTTCCGCTTACGGTCTATGAGGGTACGTAGACAACACTCTCCTCTCTCATTACTATGCATCACCATGATCCTGTGTGTGTGCGTAGGATTTTTTTTGAAATTACTACGTTCCCCAACATTTTTGGGTGGGTTAGATGCAACTAGCTCAAACTAGCCCTCATGTTTGCTTTAGGGCTATTTGAGCCCAAACTAGCTCAAACTAACTCTAACCCATGGATACAACAACAGTTAATCAGCCAATAATTTGTAAGAATGCAATAAACTCCTTCTGCCCATAACATAAGATGTTATTTCATCTAATATGTGAGTATATTGGATGCTATAAGATATTATAAAAGAGTGTTGTACTACATCATTGTGCAATTGCTATTTAGCTTCTAATATTAACTTGGTGCTTTTAGGTACATATGTCATTGGTAAAGATCCACACTTCGACCCTTTTTATGGAGAATGAGATATCAATGAACCAACATCAAGTGAGGAAGCTGATAAAGATTGTTAGTAAAATGGGTCAAAAGAGGGCAATTAAACTATTTTTTTACACTTTATCCAAGACAACAACAAACTGCGGGATGGTAAGTAAGAACTCTGCAACCTTCTTTTTACTGCCCATAATGATTTGTGTTAGATGACAATGTCTGAATCTTTTTCCTTTGAAGTGGTTCCCAAAGCAGTTTACTCAAGATTACCTCTCAAACTACATGATTGGTGGGCATGCAAAGGTTAAAGTATTTCTAGCAGACCACGATGATTATCTAGATGTTTTCATCTAGACTGTGAAGGATGGGCGGTCGGCCATCACAAGGGGTTGGACTAGAGTCGTGCGTGCCTTCTGCATGGGGTCTGCTTCACCTTGTTCAACAACCAAAATGTATTTCGCCTCTTTCTTTACCGTCTTTAATAGTACTAGTATACAACTATGGTTCATCATTCTTTATTTGGTTCTTATGTAATTCTTGAACATATGTACCTATGAATCAAATAATGCATTGGTTGTTTAAACCTGATGGATATGAGTAAAGCTATAGCATATATTCAAATTCAAATTCGAGTTCAAATCCGGTACAATTTGAAATAGCAATTAAATTATGGTGAAATTACGCTCTCCAGGTTGTTACGGCGCACACAGTTGGTAAAACACAAACGTTTGCGATATACACCATAATCCGACATGGTTCACAAAGAGGAAACGTGTGCAAGCATGCACACAGTTGCCGTTTGCAAAGTGTGTGTGATGTCAGACAATATCACAAATGGTGCAGGCAAACTAAATGTTTATGATAGTTGCCTTATCGTACACGATTCGCAAGCATGAGCTGTTTCTGAGGAAGTATGCATCGTAAATGTTGCACCACAGAATAGTGTGTGCTATAGTTGTCGTGTACGATGATGTTACGATAGTCTGATGTTTCGTAATCCTGTCTGACACTCGTGTGAGGATTATCTAATCTTCTTAATTAGTTATCGCATATGGTTTGGGAAAAGCGAATGTGTGTGATTGTCTGCTTATCATACACTTTCTATAATAGTGAACCATTTGTGATGGGCCGCACATCGTAAACATAGCACCACAGAATACCGATTGCGATGACAATGCGAGCACAAACGAGTAGGAGTACTGTATATGCATCTTGGCTCCCTATCCCCGACGATTTGTGGGTCATGTGGGAAGGACCCCCTATCGCCCACACTCACTTGGCGACGGTTACAAATGCCGTCGCGGAAAGGGGTTAAAAACCATTTGTATAGCACCGACGCATACCAGTGTATAGTCAATGAAGAACATCAGTCAAAAAGTTGAAGATTTGCAAAGTTGAGGAATTTGAAAATTAAAGAATTTGCGAAATGAAGAAAAACTCAAATTTGAAGATTTTCAACGTTTGTTGGTGGCATGACCCACCGTATAAGAATGATGATTCCAGACACCGCGTACAATTGTCGTAGGGCTCTGAGAATCAAAGTCTTCATTAATTTCTTCACACTTAGAGGGTTAGTCTTCATTGATTGAAGAAAAATGTTACTTCGCGTATTGCACATCTAAGTCATCAATTTTGCATAAGTGTTAGGATGTGTGTCCTTTCAAAGAACATTCGAAGATTCTAAGATATTTAGCTCACACAACAACTTGCTAAATCTCTTCTCATCCAAGGGCTTTGTGAAGATATCTGTCAGCTGTTCTTCAGTCTTCACATGGTCAATGGAGTTGTCGCCCTTCAACACATGACCATGAAGAATATGATGACGAATCTGGATGTGCTTAGTCTTAGAGTGCTGAACTGGGTTGTGAGCAATCTTGATGGCACTCTCGTTGTCGAAGTTCTTCATGTGCCTGATGTTGACTTGCGATCCACTCGATCACTAGCATAGTCAGAGTCAGAATATCCAATGAGATCAAAAGCCAAGCCCTTGGGATACCATTATCCATGTGTTGGAGTGTGAGCTAGATATCGAAGAATATGTTTCACACCCTTATGGTGTGATTCCTTCTGTGTAGCTTGAAAACGGGCACACATACAAACACTAAGCATAATATCTGGCCTAGATGCACATATATACAATAAAGAGCCAATCATGGAGCGGTATACCTTTTGATCAAAGTCTTTACCATTTTCATCGGTGCATAGATGGCCATTTATGGGCATAGGGATTTTGATGCCTTTGCAATCTTGCATGCCGATTTTTCTCAGCGCATCCTTGAGGTATTTCTCTTGAGATATGAATATGCCATTGCGTTGTTAACGAATTGAAGACCTAAGAAGAATTTAAATTCTCCCATCATAGATAATTGATATTCCTCGCTCATCATATAGGCATATTCGTCACTGTAACGTTGGTTAGTACAACCAAAGATAATATCATCAACATATATTTGGCACACGAATAATTCATCATCATACGTTTTGGTGAAAAGAGTTGGGTCAAGTGAACCGTGTTTGAAGCCTTTCTTCATGAGGAATTCCTTCAGTGTATCATAACACACCCGAGGGGCCTGCTTGAGGCCATAGAGGGCCTTGTTGAGTCTGAAGACTTTGTCAGGATGCTTAGGATCTTCAAAACCAGGGGGTGGAGCAACATATACTTCTTCCTCAAGCTTACCATTGAGGAATGCACTTTTCACATCCATTTGATATAAGATGATATCACTACAAAAAATACACTTCCATGATGATACGTGTTTGTCACCTGTAGGTCATGTTTTTTGTCATGCATGTACATCCATGGCAATTTTATGACAGAGTCAAGATAGTCATACTTGTGTTGTCGTAGAAGTGTTCCATGACATTACCAAAATTATCATCACGGAAGTGTCCACCCATGACGATAAATCACGCGTCATAGAAGTGCTTTTGTCAAGGGTAACCGACACATGGCATCCACCATAACGGGTCATTGTTAAGCTATCGTGTTCCGGTTTAGATCGATAACCCATTAACAGCCTGGACCAATGGGGATTTTCCACGTGTAAAATTCTGAATGGCCAGAGGAACCACGTGTCGGCTCACCGTTGGGATAGATGTCATCCACTCATTGGACCAAAGGCGCCTATGATACTTCGACACGTGGCAAGGCCCAACAACGGCCCATTTAGGTTAAAAAGGTTGGCCCAGTCAAAATTAGCGGGCCAACCTATTAAAGTCCTGCTTGCAGATGACCCATTCACAGTTAAGGCCCATACGAATAGTGTCAAATCGGCCCATCAACGACCCGTCCTAAACTTGTCACCATCAAGGCCCATGGTCACTTCTGGCCCATTAACAGTCCGCTAAGTATTTGGGCCGAATTACGGCCTGGTGTGTTTCCGGCCTGTTAAAGGTCTTTCTTCATTTGGGCCCGTTTATAGGTCATTGAAACTTTTGGCCCATACACGACCATGAAGTATTTAGGTCATATTTGGCCATGCCTGACATTTGGCCTATTAGAGGCCCACTGTAGATTTGGGCAACTTTCAACCTATTGTGATTTTTGGCCTGTTAACGTCGGACAAGATCCATGGGCCATATGTGGCCCAACGTCACATCGAGCCTATTAACGGCCCATATAAAACTGACACTAATCAAGCCCGACCGAACTTCCGGCCTATTAAAGGCTCGTGTAGAAGGTCGGCGCATTTACGGCCCGTCTGAATTTGGGCCTGTGAACGATCCGCATTGTAAATGGGCCAGTGGGTTATTTGGCACAATCAGGGCCCAATCTCACTTTTGGCCTATTAAAGGCCCATGTTTTTCATGGGCTCGAGATATTTACACATGTTAACGGCCGATTGTTACTAAGGGCCCAAATTATGTTTAGGCTTATTAAAGGCTCACTGTGGGCACATGCCTATCAAAAAATATGAAAGCTTATGCTGATTTAGGCCTAGATATTTTTAGTGGGCTACATGCAAATTACGGCCCATAATCGCTTTTGGCCCAATTGGAATGGGCCCGATGAATGTTGGCACGTTGGGATCCTATGAAGCTTTCGGCTGAATACATTACTAAGATAAACCTACACTATACAAAAATAGCGTCGTAATTTCTGTAGCCTTTGGCAACACCATAAATGTTGTATCACAACAAAATAAATTCCAACCATACAACAAAAGGCCTGTTGGCATAAAGTTTACAGTCCTTGCAGATAAAAAGCACCATCATATGTATAGAAGCACAAATCATTTGACCTGAGTGCTAATGTTTCAGGTTGTAGAATCTGATGGAGCAACATGATCTTCCCCTTTTCCCCGCCATTGCTCTTGAACAATGAAGCACATGTCTGACATTATGGTTTCAAAACCATTCATATCTTGACGACATTTGTCGACCACTATTCTTATTTCTGAAACGACGTCCATTAGAGATTGGACTTGTGTCTGGAGCACAGATATATCACTCTGTCTAGCTGGAAGATTTTGTTCAGTAGGTGATTTGGACGAGGTTACCTTAACAACCAACCCAGAATTACACAGGCAAGTGCTTTTTGCACTGTTACTGAAGAGATACTGACGCACTGTAGCAAGACGTGACATTGTGCTTGCGGTAGCCTCATCACCTTCAGGTGGTTGTGTCTATTGAATCATTTGTTCCAGAGCTTGCTGAAAGTTTAAACTTGTAGATTAGTGTACCAGATAAGTTACTAATGAGACAAAAACAAACAAAGTAGGTTCATGTTTATACATAACTTATTTTGGTGAACTACTGTAATACATTAGCATGTATTATAGTGCCAACTACATAATAAAATCACTTCGGAACATATGTCCATGTAGCATGCCTATTGTATTGTCTATTTCCTCACATTCGTTGACATGTAAGGATAAAGAGACATGGTTTAAAGTAGGATGAACATAGTATGAAATCATTCATATCATGGAAAAACAGATATAAAACAAACAAGCTATTGTATCATTTTGTGGGCACACGTGAACATCACAACTAGATTATAGATCAAGACCAAAAGAATATCCTTCATCTCTTTTAAACCATGTAAGAGGAAATGATACATTAATACAACTGTGTATAAAAGTGAACATAGTAACTGACATTGGCTGCAAACCAAGCAATTAAATGAACACGTCACAGTAACAAGCAGTTCAAAGGCAGGAAGAGTAAGGACTTACAACAGCTGCTTGAACTGGTGCGCTCATGCCCTTCATCTTGCTGGTGTGGCAATCCTTGAAGATTTCCACTACATTTGGTTCAGGTTCTTTTTGGACCGCACGGGCTTTCCTCTGTATTTGGAACAAGTCAATATAGATACGATAATATGGCATAGAAAAAAGAAGGAACTAGCAGCTATTTACAAGAGCCTCGCAGTGTGCAATATAGTTACGAGATCCTATTGTCTGTTGGAATTTCACTTTAGAACGGTTGGTCTTGTTCTTGAAACAGTTAGCCTAGAAGAAGATACACTTGTAAGGCACATACATAAATACAAGTACAATATGTGATATGATGAAATACATATACCCTACCCGATACTTTGGATCAGACTAGTGTTTAACAAGGGTTATCCAGTCTTCATCTGTAATATATTCCACTGGAGATGTTTGGGCGATTTCATTGTTAGCCTTGCCTTCAAAGTGAGCTTTTCTAAGGTGGTACCAATACTATCGCAGAGCAGACTGAAAAACATGAGTGCATCCTTGTTTAGTTGCACCATCTTTCGGATCCAACTTGAATCTCATCTATTGAAAAAAGAATGTGAGTCTATTAGGAGGAAGCTAGAAAGTATGGGACACAGCAAGACAATATTACAAATTGCGATGAATAACATTACTTACGGATAAATGGTCAAGGAAGGTGTTTGGGCATTGTCCTTCTCATTCTTGTACTGGATCCACCACTACACCACAACACTAATGCACCGACATGTAATATGCCGGGAGAACGCACTTAAGAGGGCAAATAGACTGCCGGGACGAAGATTCTCCCGGCAGATAGAACTGCCACAACAATGGCTGCCGGGGATTACTTGTGCCGGCAGATAAACAATCCCCGGCAGTTCTTCTGCCCTGACCATTATATCTGCCGGCAGTTTATGTTCTCCCGGCAGATTCATCCTAGCATATGCACTACAGTTTGCTGGCAGTTCCGCTGCCTGCACAAGCACGTTTACCTGGCAGGTAATATGCCATGACGTGCTTTCTCGGAAGCAATATAAATTGTTCTGGGCAAGATATCCCTCATTTAATATCCAATCATTATATTCGAACAGACATGACAGATCACAAAACATATACATACAGCTCAATCAGATTACATGTAAGGCCTCATTCAATAACATAAAACAGATAAAAAATATACGTTTCTAATGACATTGTGCCTCAGAAGGCAAAGTACATATGTTTAAGCTAAAGAAATCGTGCCACACAACCAAAATAAGCATACAATGGCTTGTGTGCTGAAACAACCAACCAAAGGTAGTATAAAACTTGCCGATGTCTCAAGGTTCAACAAATAAGGTATATTACATATACATTGTCACTCCAGCAACTTGTAGATCTTCCAAACCTCCAGCAACTTGTACATCTTCCAAACCACCATCAGCTTGTGTATCTTTGAGAAATCTGCAACAAATCAGAAACTCAAAAATGGTGCTATCGTTTCAGATTTTAAATCAACGTATTATAGATTTCGACGTGCTGAAGTTTAACTCGTCGGCACAAAACTCTTCCAAATGTGCAACACTTCATCATCACAACAAGCAATGATTATCACGTACATAATTTGATTGAGCAGAAATTATTTGCGCTTCAAATACAAAAATCTTTCATGGGCAAATATGGCAAAACAATAATCTGTAATATTGTTACTTGCTTCACTAAAGCGTACTCTCCAAGTGCACCGAAAGGAACAGATTGCACTAATTGAGAACCTAGAATAAAATAAAGAATGCACAAACATAATTGAGAACCGGAGGATTGCACAGCAAAAAAGTTAAGGTAAAAGTTAACCCCTCTATAAACTTAGTACATCCTAAATGATATGCAGAGGTGACAAATCAAACAAACAAATAAGCACATCAAAAAGAAATATATAAATAATATCATATAGCAATAGCCAAGCGAAAGATGCATAAGTATTACCCCTCGAGACTAGCATGTGATCGCATTGTTGCTTTTGCCAGACTTATCCGCTTCCAGCTGCATACATAGAAGCAGATTATTAAGGTGTAGAAATAAATTGGGAGCAGGTACAGAAGCTAGAAAAAAACTTCTTGTTACTCAAAGAAGTTGCAGTTGAAACACGGTTTATCCAATCTACACTCTAATGAGCTCCGCAGCCACCACGATGGGCCATCAGGGTTGGTTAGGGCTTGGTAGCTACATCCAATGTGAGAACACAGAGGTGGTGCTGCATGGCATGGAGAAAGAGGGAGGGGAGTTGGAGGGGAGGCCTGCAAGAAGCCATGCCGAGAAGGCCTAAGTGAAAATATCGGCAAGGCAGACTCACATTGTCCATCCTCATCTCTGTCAGCACTATCTAGTTTGAAATGGAGCATTATCTAGTTTGAAATGTGGCATTATCTAGCGTATCTACTACTCCTAAGTTAGTACTACTCTTGCATCATCTAGAAGTGGCGGAGCCAGAATTTTTTTGAAGCCTGGGCAAGCTTGTGCCTAAGTGTGGAAATCAAAATCTGGTGTTTGGATACAGCTCATATAAAAATAGGCCCAAACTTCTGAACCACCAATCAACATTAATAATGAAGCGCAAATATAAACATAGTAATCATACAAATGTAACTTTAAAGTGAACTTGTATATAGTATACTAGTTTCATAGTCCAGAGAACCATCTCATGCATAGAACCAAACTTGCCACAACAAAAGTATAACTATCCAAATTAACATCGAAAACGTTCTAGAATACACTACAAGATAAAAGAATGGATTTATACTCCTCACAAATTAAGTGTTGTGATTTGTGAGTATATTCGAAATGGAGAGCTTTCAAGAATAGATCTTATCAAATGTGACAGACAAATAGTGTGCTAAAGAAAATCTCCTCATCGATTCAAATTTTAAAGTTAACATTCAACTACATAGAACAAATCCCTGAACCAAATACTAGTAAGATAATGAAGTCATGAACATCCCCATGGATCATTCCCACACTCTAACCTCGAAGTAAGCCCAGGTCTATTAATCCCGGATGAACATACCAGTTTGCAATTTTACCTAATTTCACAGGTGGGGATGAGTAGTCGAGGATGAAAGTTGTTCCTGCCTTCCTAGGGCTGGATCCCTCCGCCACCGGCCACGCGCCCAGATCTATTTCGTCACCTGCCAACACAATTTGCCCAGGAAACGCCCCTCAAAAAATAAATCTGCCCCGGAAACAGTGGCACGGAGGTGGATGTGCCCAGTTTGTCGGACGGCATCTCACACTATCTAGCATTATCCAATTTGAAATGGAGCATTATCTAGCATATCTCAACCATATTATCAGGCATTAGAATCCCGCATATCTGAATGTTGTTTCAGAGATGTTGATTTCAGTACATACAACCCTTGATAAACATTATTTCGGAAATTTTGATTTCAGTTGAACTACATCATTTACTCCAAGCAAATATTTAAGCAACAATACAAGTACTCCTACAGTACACCCAGCATGTTCAAATAACAACAACAACAACAAGTCAACAATTAACAGTAGCTGAAGGAGTCAAGTTATTCCGAGCATGTACAGACAACAACGAGAGAAATATCAGGGGCAGGGGAGTAGCTGAATTATTAGCAGCTCCTGAAGTTACTGTCCTCACGGTCAACTATATGTTCACGGACAACATGTCCCCAGCATGTTCAGCCCAGCAGCTCGCTAGTGCTCATGGTCAGGCGCAAGAGGTTTACCTGCAGACACAGACATCTCCACAATTCGCTGTTGACGCAGCAGAGGACCATGGCGGCGCGCATGGAGGAGATGCCGCAGCCTGAATGGGGACCCGCAGCTGCCGGGCGTCCATGATGCCGCGCACGACCTCGAGTGCCTCAAAGACGAGCCCACCACCACGACGCCTGCCTCCTCGCCCCCTGCTGCTGCTGCTGCACATCTCAGGCCCGATCTGGGGGTAGGCGCTCCTCCTTACAGGTCGAGGGCGATGGGGAGCCCTCGTGTTCGTCGCTGTCGCCATCAAGCAGGAGAAGGCCGCCGCGTGCCCACGCTCCTACCGCTCCAGCTACACGGCGACATCGTCCCGCTTCAGATCCAGCAGCTTCAGAATCATCCGGCTGCACAGCTCCTTTCGCTGCTCCTTGCCGCCGCCACACCTCCTCTTCACCAAAAAGCCACCTTTAACTCCACCGAGAGGCGATGTGGGGCGAAAGAAAGAGGCGCCGCCGGCGAGAAGATAAGGGATGCGGTGACGCATGTGAGGAGGCGGCGGCGACATGGGTGAGAGGGGACGGACGATCCGCTGCTTGGGGGTGAGAACATAGTCAGATGGAGGAGGCTGGGTGCGGTGGTTGGGGGCGGGGGCGGCGGCGGCGGCGGCGGCAAGGGCACATCGCGTTTGGGGGCGGCGGCGACGAGGGCACACATCGGACTAGATTTGGGGGCGATTTGGAGGAGAGTTCGGGAGATTTGGGCCGAGTCTTGCGCCAATCTTCGTTCGGTGCGTAAATTTTCATCTCTGGCGGGCTTTTGCTCGGTAGCGCGCGCTTTGGCCCAATTTATTTCGGTCTCGCGTCATGGGCCATGGTTACTTGTCCCGGCAGTAAATGGGCCATGTTTACTTGTCCCGGCAGATAATGCGCCCTTCAACGTGGACACCATTGCCGGCAGTTTCTATGCCCTTATTCGCCAAGTCCTACTGGCAGTTTTTCTGCCCTGAAGTGCTTCTACCGGCAGTAACAAGTTTCCCGGCTGATCATTTGCCCTTATTCACATACTTCTCCCGGCAGTTAATTGCCCCCAATTAAGTGTTGTGGTGTAGTGCCACGTTGGGAGGATAAGTGCATGACACCTAACGGTAACGACTGCCTTTGATACTAACTTGGCTGACTCTGTAGCATCACGTGGCCTTTTTAAACCTGCCTCAAAATGGATCTCCATTCTTCCTCCTTTAGATTTTGTTAATCTATCAAGCATCATCCCATATGTCTGTTTCCGCTTGCACCGTGGTGTTAGTTCAACAACGAATATGGAAAGTGTTAGTGCACATCAAACTATGAGATTACATATAAAGGAGCATGCAACTGCAACTTGACTTGGTCAGGTACCATCTTGGTGTTGATGCTCATGAGGTTCATTTGATCTTGCCAAGTCCTGTTGTGTCAGCAGTGCTTCGGAAGTAGTGTTAGGTGTGAAGGCAGCTTGGGAACTGGCCAGTTCCGGAGCAAAAGAACGAGTAACTCATTGAGATGCCGCTACAGTTGAAGCGGATGCTGCAGGTGGTGGAGCAGGTGATACTGTGTTTGTAGATTTAGCCGGTGGACTTGGACCTTCTACTGCACTATAAGTACCAGCAGAATCTAGAGGGCAGATCCTTTTTTGTTTCACCCAACGAGTAACACCATTCCCTACTATATTCTTTTCCTTGCTCTTTTTTTACTTTGCCATGTCAAGTCGTACCCACAACACAAAAGAATAACATCGCTCTTTAGAACTCATTGATGCATGATACAGACAAGCAATACTTTGATGTAAGAAAATCATATGAGGATGGAATATGTAAGAAAAATAGGACGGCATGACATATTCACAGCTAAGATGTGTAAACTAAGCAGAAAGATTTTCAAGAAAATAGAAGTAATGCAAGCTAGACACCATATGAAAGATGCAACCAGTATCACTCTGCCAAGTTAAAAGTGTCTTGTCATAGTGGCATTTCAAAAAATTAAAAGTAGTACAACATAGAAATCAATGCAAGATGCAAACACTATCAAACTGCCATGTTAAATGCATCCAATCATGAGTGACTGATGCGGAATACACAATAGCAGTACTTTGATGTATGAACATGGTATGATAGATAGATGTAGTGTATTCTAGACACATAAAGGCATGTCATATGCACATGTATCATGTATAAACTTAGCATGTGCAATTTAATCAAAATAGAAGAAATACAGGCTAGCCAACATATGCAACATGAAACCAATTATCACACTGTCGACTTAGAGCAAGCACCTGCGATGGTGGAGTACGGGGGATGAACTCATTATGTAGACTTGGGACTTCAACTGCATTAGCAGTAGTAGTGGCAAATCTAGAGAGTCTCTGTTTGTGTCGGTCCAGAGGATCACCAACTTCCCCTAACTTACTCGTTTCCTTCCTCTTTTCTGATATTGCCTTATGAAGTCAAAACCACAAGAAGATGAATAAAATTAGCTCTGCATAACCGGTTGCTGCATGATACAGACGAACACTACTTTGATATAAGGCAAGCGCATGATAGGAGGATGGAATATATACAAAAAACAGAACATTGCATGTTCACACGTACGATAGGAGGATGGAATATATACAAAAAACAGAACATTGCATGTTCACACGTACGATAGGAGGATGGAATATGTATGAAAACAGTAAGCAGAAGGCATTTCAACAAAATTAGAAGAAATGAAAGCTAGGCACCATATGAGCATGCAACCAATATCACTATCAGGTAAAAAGTGTCTCGTCGGAAGTGCCATTTCAAGAAATTTTAAGCAGTACAAGCTATAAGACAATGCAAGATGCAACCTACATCACGCTCCCAAGTTAAATGTGTCTTATGTGTAAGTGATCATTGCAAGTATAAGTTGTAAGCTACGCAGATGTAATTCAACAAAAATAGAAGCAATACAAACTAGACATCATATGGAACACGCAACCACATATAACAGTTCCAAGTTAGAGCAAGCACCTATGATGGTAGAGTAGGGGAGATGTGCTCATCATCTACACAGCTATGTTGACTGTCCAGCCTTGTGTTGTCCTGCAAATCTTGTTGGGAGGATGGCGGAGTAGAATCTGTAGAGACCCTCTGTTTGAGTTGCTTCGAAGGACCACCATCATCCTCCGCCTTACTAATTTCCTTCAGTTGTTTTGATTTTGCATTGTGAAGTCAAATCAATAAGAAAAAGGAATAAAATTCGCTCTTCAGAACTCATTCATGCATGATACTGACAAACACTACTCGGATGAAAGGCAAACACATAATACGAGGATGGAATATGTACGAAAAACAGGACGGCATGACATATTCACACCTATGATCTGGTAACCAAGCAGAAGGCATTTCAACAAATTAGAAGCACTACAAGCTGGACACCATATGAAAGATGCAACCAATATCACTCTGCCAAGTTCAAACTGTCATGCGTTTCAACAAATTAGAAGCAGCATGCTAGAAATCATATGCAAGACGCAACCAATATCACAGTGGCGACTTACATGTGCCTTATCATAAGTGACTGATGCGGGATATGCAAGAACAGTAGTCTGATGTAAGAACATGGTGTGATCAGATATAGTATGTTCTAGAAACAGGAACATGTGTCATATTCATAGGCATTATGTGTAAAGTAAGCAGATGTAATTCAACAAAGTTAGAAGCAATACAAGCTAGACATCATACGCAACATGCAACCACATATAATAGTGCCAAGTTAGAGAAAACACCTATGATGGTGGAGTTGGGGAGATGTGCTCATCATCTACACAGCTACGTTGACTGTCTAGCCTTGCTTTGTCTTGTGAATCTTGTTTGGAGGATGGCGGATTAGAATCTATAGAGACCCTCCGTTTCAGTTGCTTGGAAGGACCACCATCATCCAATGCCTTACCAATTTCCTTCCGCTTTATTGATTTTCCATTGTGAGGTCAATCCGACAAGAAAAAGGAATAAAATTCGCTCTTTAGAACTCATTCATGCATGATACTGACGAACACTACTCTGATGAAAGGCAAAGTCATGATACGAGGATGGAATATGTACAAAAAACTAGACGGATTGACATATTCACACACCTATGATGTGGTAACTAAGCAGAAGGCACTTCAACAAATTAGAAGCACTACAAGCTAGAGACCATATGGAAGGTGCAACCAATATCACTCTGCCGAGTTAAAACTGTCTCATCATAGGTGGCGTTCATCAAACTAGAAGCACTACATGGTAGAAATCATATTCAGGACTCAAACCAATATCACACTGCCAACTTAAAGGCGTCCCATCATAAGTGACTGATGCGGGATACACAAGAAGTGTAGTTTCATGTAAGAACATGGTCTGACAGACAGATATAGTATGTACCAAAAACAGGAAAGCGTGTCATATTCACACGTATCATGTGTAAGCTAAGTAGGTGTAGTTTACACTAATTAGAAGCAATACAAGCTAGACACCATATGCAACATGCAACCAGATATCACACTGCCAAGTTAGAGTAAGCACCTTGGATGGTGGAGTAGGGGAGCAGAGACTTGGAACTTGCAATGCACTAGCAGTACGAGGATAATCCATACAGATGCTCCATTTACATTGATGTAGAGGACCACCATTGTAACACCCTCGATGCGACTATAGCTCCCACGTGTCGAGGCACGACTTAGAGACATAATCGCATTGAAGGCATATGTCGCAAGTTAGGCAATCTTCACAACATCCCATGTAATATAATTAATAAAGGGGAGATAACATAGTTGGCTTACACTCGCCACGTCAATCAAGTACATAAATAACATTACATCATCCAAACACTCATGGCCCGACTACGGCGCCAAAATAAAAGATAACCCAACATGTGACACGGTCCCGATCACCCCCAACTGGGCACCACTACTGATCATAAGGAAAGGAAACATAGTAACGTTGAGAGTCCTTGTCGAACTCCCACTTGAGCTCAAGCGCGTCTCCTGGAGCGGAATCATCAGGCCCTGCATCTGATATAATAGTAATCTGTGAGCCATAGGGACTCAGCAATCTCGCACCCTCGCGATCAAGACTATTTAAGCTTATAGGTAAGGTAAGGTAAATATGTGGAGCTGCAGCAAGCGACTAGCAAAGTATGGTGGCTAACTTATTCGCAAAAGAGAGCGAGAAGAGGAGGCAAAGCACGAGCGAGAAACTAGAGGACAACCTGCGCAAGCATTACTCCAACACCGTGTCCGCTTCCCGGACTCCGCCGAGAAGAGGCCATCACGGTAACACACTCAGTTGATTCATTTTAGTTAAGTTAAGGTTCAAGTTATCTACAACCGGATGTTAACAAATTCCCATCTGCCCATAACCGCGGGCACGGCTTTCGAAAGTTCAAATCCCTGTAGGGGAGTCCCAACTTAGCCCATGACAAGCTCTCACGGTCAACGAAGGAATAGACCTCCTCCCAAGATGTTCCGATCAGACTCGGTATCTCGGTTCTTCAAGACACTTCGACAGGTTAAAACAAGACCAGCAACACCGCCCGAATGTGCCGACAAATCCCGATAGGAGCTGCACATATCTCGTTCTCAGGGCACACTTAGATTGTCTTAGGTACGGGTAGGCCAGCCCAGAGTTGCCCCTGGTGGCCACCGGCAGCTGACAGGTGGACCAACACTCAGAGGAGCACTGGCCCGGGAGGGTTTAAAATAAGATGACCCTCGGGCTCCGAAACCCCAAGGGAAAAAGAGGCTAGGTGGCAAATGGTAAAACCAAGGTTGGGCATTGCTGGAAAAGCTTTAATCAAGGCGAACTATCAAGGGGTTCCCATTATAACCCAACCGCGTAAGGAACGCAAAATCTGGGAACATAACACCGATATGACGGAAACTAGGGCAGCAAGAGTGGAACAAAACACTAGGTGAGAGGCCGAGCCTTCCACCCTTTACCAAGTATATAGATGCATTAAGATAACATGGCAATATAATGATATCCCAACAAGTAAATCAATGTTCCAACAAGGAACGGCCTCCAATCTTCACCTGCAACTAGCAACGCTATAAGAGGGGCTGAGTAAAGCGGTAACATAGCCAATCAACGGTTTGCTAGGACATGGAGGGTTAGAGGTTTGACATGGCAATTTGGGAGGCTTGAAAGCAAGTGGTAGGCATCGTAGCATTGGCATAGCAAAAGAGCGAGCAAACTAGCAAAGCCAAGATAGTAGTGATTTCGAGGGTATGATCATCTTGCCTGCAAAGTTGTCAGAGTTGACTGGATCCTCGAAAGCAAACTCAACGGGCTCCTCGTTAGCGAACTCGTCTCCTGGCTCTACCAAACAAGACAAACAAGCAACAAGAACACGATCAACCACGTGCAAGGATCAAACAAGATAATGCAAAGATGATATGCTATGCGGGATGCGATGCGGGATGCATATGCAAGATGTTACAAGGAATGCATGAACCTGGCCTCAACTTGGAAATCCAAGTGTGCCACTGGAAAGATGAGATGAAATCACTTGAAAACGATATAAAGAACGTCGGAATCGGAGTTACGGTTTGGAAATGGCAAGCAATTCAAGTATGGCACCGGTCTGCGATTTACAACAAGTAGCCTTCTAAATGCAATGAGATGAACATGCTACAACACCCAAACATGACAAAAAAATACATGACATGGATGCATTCATGATGCTTAACAAAAGTCTAGCACTGAGCTACGGCCAATTCATCCATTAACAGGTTCAAACAAGCATGGCAAAAATGCATATGACAAACAAATTTCAGACTTAGTGAAATTAACACTTGTCTGGAATTTCAGATCAGGTAGCACTCTTCGGAGCAACAAAACTACATGCTACAGGACCTGAACATGGCAACATAAAGCATGGCATGGAGCTACTCAAAGAGCTTAACAGAAGTCCCTTAGTGACCTTGAGCCAAAAGGGATGAGAAAATACAATTGCAAGCATGTCAACATAGCAAAAACATAATCAGTTTTTAGACTTAGTGAAAACTGGCACATGCTGAAACATAACTCAAGTAGGCATGTTTACGAGCTCGATGCACTCACTACGGAGCAAGTCATGATAATCTAAGCTTACACCCATCAAGAATACACAAAATTCAAGCTAGACATGGCAAGAACAATAACATAGCATGCACGGATCAACTACAACATCATCGGCAAAATTGCAAACAAGTTGACAATCTGCCCAGATTCACGAAGTAGCAAAAGTAGAGCTCGATTGACTCAAGCTAGGTTGCTCCATAATTGCAAACAAAGACATGGATGGATAGAGCACTACAAGATTAACAAAACATCCTTACTGATCATCCTCAAAAGAGGCACGGATCACTAGGAAACAACATGAACATATGGCCATATGAAATAAACAGATCAAGGACTTAGTGGAATTGCTAAGTCCCTGAAAACAGAATTACCAAGTGCACCATTTTGCAAGCTTGTGCTAGTCACCACACACATCACAAAAATACATGGGTTGCACCTCTGGAAAGATGACAAAACCCTTAACAAAACATATGTAGAACTCATGGGCATATCATGCACACAATAATCATGGCAAAAATGACAAAAAGCTAAATGGAGTAGCAGATCTGACAATTATCTCAAGTAGCCCTCTTCTAACAGCATTTCGGGCATCAAGATGAACTCAAATGAAAATGATGCAATGGAATGAAATGATTTACTCTCTGAGATGAACATTTTGATATGCTATATGCATGAATCGGAGCTACGGATGCAAAGTTACGGCAAGATGAACACAGGCACTTGAAACTGGAAAAATCGGGGACTTAGAAGAATTTCGACCTCCGGATCTAGGGTTTGACCTGGGCACGCAAAACGAGGCGGCGGCGCTGCTCGCCGGAGACGACGAAGACGACGGCGGCCGGGGCCTTGGCGTGGACGAGGAGATGGCCGAGGTGGTAGCCGGCGCGGGCTCCGGGCGCGGCGGGGCGGCGCGGCCGGTGGCGGCGTCGGGCGGCGCGGGCGAGCTCGGCCTAGGGTGGCGCGGCGAGCTCACGCCGGCGAGGTGGCGACGCTGGCGTGCGGCGGAGCGGCGCCGGGCGCGGATCGGCGCTGGGGCGAGGAGGCAGGCGGCGGCGGCGCGTGGGCCGGGGAGGGCCCCGCGCGGGCCTGGCCGGCGGCCGGTGGCGGCGGCGGCTTGCCACGTGGCAGGCGCCGGTTGGAGGCGGCGGATCCAGACGCATTCGGCTCCGTCCGGATGTGTCCGGCGGCGGCAGAGATCCGAAAATTTAGGGTTAGGACGGGGGAGGATCCGGATTTTTGGGGAGAGGCCTTTAAATAGGCATAGAGGGAGCTAGGAGAGTCCAAATGAGGCGCGGTTTTCGGCCACGCGATCGTGATCGAACGCTCTAGATGATGGAGAGGGTTTAGGTGGGTTTTGTGCCAAATTGGAAGGGTGTTGGGCTGCAACACACACAAGGCCTTTTCGGTCCCTCGGTTAACCGTTGGAGTATCAAACGAAGTCCAAATGATACGAAACTTGACAGGCAGTCTACCGGTAGTAAACTAAGGCCGCTTGGCAAGTCTCGGTCCAATCTGGAAATGTTTAATCCCCACACACGAAAGAAAGGTAGAAATGGCCACCGAAGGAGAACGAAGCGCCGGAATGCAAAACGGACAACGGGGAAAATGCTCGAATGCATGAGATGAACACGTATGCAAATGTAATGCACATGATGACATGATATGAGATGCATGACAACGACAACAACACACGGAGACAAAAACCCGAACCCGAGAAAATAAAATAACTTAACGCCGGAAACGGCAAGAGTTGGAGTACAAATTGGGAAAGTTACATCCGGGGTGTTACAACACTCCACCACTACGAAAGGATCTCGTCCCGAGATCTAGGACTGAAAGAACACCGGGTACTCAAAACGGAGGTGATCCTCGCGTTCCCAGGTAGCTTCACGGTCGGAATGGTGTGACCACTTGACTTTGAGAAATTTGATTGACTTGTTGCGAGTCTCGCGTTCAGTCTCTTCAAGAATAGCAACTGGGTGCTCACGATAAGAAAGATCTTCTTGGAGCTCAATGTCCTCGAAGTTGACGGTGCGGTCAGGAGTCTTGAAGCACTTTCGAAGCTGAGAGACATGGAACACGTCATGAACATTTGCAAAGTTTGAAGGAAGCTCGAGTTGATAGGCGAGGTCGCCTCTCTTGCTGACAATCTTGAAAGGTCCCACGTATCTGGGGGCAAGCTTCCCTTTGATACCGAAGCGATGAGTACCTTTCATAGGAGAGACACGGAGGTAAACATGATCTCCGATCTCGAAAGCCAAATCACGGTGCTTACTATCATAGTAGCTCTTCTGGCGGGATTGGGCTGCTTTGAGGTTATCTCGAATGACTTTGCACATTTCCTCTGCCTCTGTGATTAAGTCATTACCCAAAAGCTGACGTTCACCGGTTTCAGACCAGTTGAGAGGGGTACGCACTTCCTGCCATACAGAATTTCAAATGGGGCCTTGCCCGAACTTGCTTGAAAACTGTTGTTGTAGGAGAATTCAGCATAAGGAAGACAATCCTCCCACTTCATGCCGAAGGAGATCACACAAGCCCTGAGCATATCTTCAAGAATCTGGTTGACACGCTCGACTTGACCGCTAGTTTGAGGATGGAAAGCTGTGCTGAAGCGGATGTTGGTGCCCATGGCCTTCTGAAAAGAATCCCAAAACTTTGAGGTAAAGATGCTGCCACGGTCTGAAGAGATCACTTGTGGAATACCGTGCAGAGAGACAATTCGAGAGGTATAGAGTTCCGCCAATTGAGCTGCAGTGATCGACTCTTTGATAGGCAGAAAGTGAGCCACTTTAGTGAGTTTGTCGATGACAACGAATATAGTATCATTGCCACGCTTGGACTTTGGAAACCCAGTCACGAAGTCCATCTCAATGTGGTCAAACTTCCATTCTAGAATGGCAAGAGGTTGGAGGAGACCAGCTGGCCTTTGGTGTTCTGCCTTCACTCTTCTGCAGACATCACATTCATTCACGAATTGAGAAATCTCGCGCTTCATTCGAGTCCACCAATAAGTTTGCTTGAGGTCCTGATACATCTTCGTACTCCCAGGGTGGATGGAGAGGAGAGAATTGTGAGCCTCGTTCATGATCACTTTACGGAGGTCACCTTTGGGCACAACAATACGATCCTCGAAGAAGAGAGTGTCCTTGTCATCAAGGCGGTAGCACTTATACTTGGGTTGACTCTTGGCAATCCCAATCTTCACCTTTTTCACCATAGCATCCAGAAGCTGGGCTTGGCGAATCTGGTCTTCCAAGGTAGGAGAGACTTGAAGGTTGGCGAGGAAACCTTGAGGAACAACTTGCAGATTAAGTTTGCGGAAAGCTTCACAAAGCTCGGGTTGATAAGGCTTAAGAATCAGACTGTTGCAATAAGCTTTCCTGCTCAATGCGTCAACATCACATTGGCCTTGCCTGGAGTATACTCAATACTCGGATTATACTCTTGAATCATTTCGACCCATCGAGTTTGCCTGAGGTTGAGATTAGGCTGAGTGAAGATGTACTTGAGACTCTTGTGATCAGTGAAAATGTCCACTTTTCTTCCCAATAAGAGATGTCTCCAAGTCAAAAGAGCATGAACAACTTCCGCCAACTCGAGATCATGAGTGGGGTAGTTCTTCTCATTAGGCTTCAACTGGCGAGAGGTATAAGCAACAACTTTCTTCTCTTGCATCAAAACTGCACCAAGACCTTGGAGAGAGGCATCACAAAAGACCTCGTATGGCTTGGATTCATCAGGCGGAGTCAGAACTGGGGCAGTGATCAATTTCTCTTTCAAAGTGTTGAAAGCAATGTCACACTCCGGAGACCAAACGTACTTGACGTGCTTCTGGAGAAGATTAGAGAGAGGCTTAGCGATCTTAGAAAAGTTTTCAACGAATCTTGGCAATAGCTTGCGAGACCGAGGAAGCTACGGAGTTGCTTCACGTTCTGAGGAGGTTCCCAATTCACAATTGCAGACACCTTCTCAGGATTCACCGCAATGCCCTTGGCAGAGATGATATGACCAAGATAAAGAACCTCATCGAGCCAAAATTCACACTTGAAGAACTTGGCGTAGAACTGATGTTCCCTGAGCTTATCGAGTACCAAACGCAAGTGTTTGGCATGATCTTCCTTGTTCTTGGAGAAAAACAGAATGTCGTCGAGATAGACCAAAACGAAGTCATTGGTGTAGGCGTTGAAGATGAAGTTCATCATGCGAGAGAAAGTCGGAGGAGCGTTGACGAGGCCAAAAGACATGACAGTGTATTCATATGAACCATAGCTTGTCCTGAAAGCCGTCTTGGGAATATCTTGCTCCCGGATTCGAATCTGATGATAACCCATATGGAGATCAAGCTTGGAGAATACTTGGGCACCTTTGAGTTGTTTGAACAGCTCGTTGATGTTGGGAAGTGGGTATTTGTTCTTGATGGTCTTCTTGTTCAATGGACGGTAATCAACACAAAGTCGGTCCGTTCCATCCTTCTTCTTCACAAAAAGAACACCACAACCCCACGGAGAAGAACTAGGCCGGATGAGACCCATTTTCTCTTGAATATCGAGTTGCTTCTTCAGTTCCTTCAACTCTTCAGGTCCGAGCTTGTAAGGACGTTTGCACACAGGTTCCGTGCCGGGCTCAAGATCAATGACGAATTCAACTGGCCGGTGCGGAGGCATTCCTGGAAGCTCTTCTGGAAAGAAGTCTTGATATCCGCAAACGACTAGAATCTGTGAGATAGCATCCAGTTCACCCTTCTCATTGAGAGAAAACAGACGGATGGTATCATCACGAGCGGCAAAGACAATTACATCCTCAGACGAATGAGTCAATTGAATCTGCCTGGCAGCACAATCAAGATGTGCCTTGTGCTTAGAAAGCCAATCCATTCCGAGAATAAGATCAATATCCGAGTCACCAAGAACATTTGGAGAGGACAAGAACTTATAGTCACCCAAAGTGATTGTAACATCCGGAACGCATACTCGAGATGTCATTTGACGGGCCGGAGAGACAATAGCCAACGGTTTTGACAACACTTGGGTAACAAAATCATGCTTAGATGCAAAAGGTCTTGAGATGAAACAATGCGATGCACCAGTGTCAAAAAGAACTCTTGTGGGAATATCATTAACTGGAAGGTTACCCATGATGACATCTGATGAATCCTCTGCCTGAGCTGCATTCACCATATTGACCTTGGCATGCTTGGGGTTATGCTTGACCACGTCTGTACTTGCCGATCTCACAAGAGGAGGAGGAGGAAGGCGCCTCTGGTTGAAACACTTGTTGGCATAGTGACCCTTCTGGTGGCACTTGTTGCACGTGACCTCTGAAAGCGGACGGTGATACGAAGCACTCGATCTTGGAGCTTGAGACGAAGTCTTGTTCTCAAAGCCAGGGTTGGGTGGGTGGGAAGAACCACTGCCACCTTTGCTCTTCTGCTGATACGGCTGACGGAACGGAGGAGGAAGCCAATACTTCTGCTGCTTGGCCACTTGAGTAGAGGAAGAAGGAGTAACATCTCTGACTCGCTTCTTGGAAGCATCACACCTCAACTGAGCAGCCTCTTGCTTCAATGCCATGTTGTAGAACTCGTCGTATCTCAAGGGCTCAAAGAGAACAAGAGCTAGCTGAATTTCTTCTCTGAGACCACCCCTGAACTGGTATATCATGCTCTTCTCATCAGGTACGTCCTGCTTGGCAAAGCGGGCGAGCTTCTGAAACAACTTGTTGTAGTCATAGACATACAAAGAGCCTTGCTTCAGGTTGCGGAATTCCTCACGCTTGCTTTCAATCATGCTCTGAGGAATATGATGAGCTCGGAAATCTCGACGGAATTCATCCCAAGTGATAACACGTCCACCTCTGGAGTCCTTGTACTGCTGGAACCATTCTGCAGCTTGATCTTTGAGTTGGAAGGAAGCGAACTTAACGAAATCCTCAGGCCTGATGTTACTGCACTCGAAATGCTTGCACAGATCCACAAGCCAATCGTCAGCATCGGTTGCCTCAACACAATTGCTGAAAGTCTTTGGCCCGTTAGCAAGGAACTGGTTGAGTGAAGAAAAGTGATTCTGATTGTTGCCTTGGTTCCCTTGGTTGCCTTGATTGCGCTCTTGAAGAATTTGCATGATCAACTGTGTGTTTGCATTGGTTGCGGCCATCACAGCTTGCCATGCCTCCGGAGGAGGGGGAGGTGGTTGCGGCTCAGGATTCAGAGTCGTGCGCGTTGGAGGAGCCATCCTGAAGAGGTTGACATCCATTAGCACATTGATAGACAAATATTGAAGCTGAATCCAACGGAATGAAAATTGCAACATATAGTCTTCACATCCGAACAAAGTGAACGAATGCATTCCTCTTGAAATGGTCACATATCCATAAATTGAGAAGCCACTTAGAATTAAGGTAGAGAAATAAATCAACAAGGTACGGATCAAGAACGAATAATCGGTAAGAAATCCCAATCTCAAACCAATATCCGTGGAAGAAGAAACTAGAGCTACAAGAATTCCCACCTATGAAACTCCCGAACCTTTCCGGTTATGCAATCAGGTGTTGGGGATACAGGGGAAGCATAATATCTCACCCAATTCTAGCAAATCCTACATCCAGCTGTATCCATCCTTCAACACATAACCAAGAAAACTTCAGAAACCATCTACCTCAACCTTCGAAAAGCATCCGTTATACAAGTTATGGCGATACTCCCGAACTCCCGCCCCAGTACTGGGTGGCGTCGAGGTTATCTCACCAACGAATTGCATAAAAGAGATTTTCGATGTCGGCGTACTAAACTCAGGTATTCCAGAACTACAACGATAAAATTATGATGACAACACCTCAGAGCTCAACTCCCCGGGACACTTCCACAAAACCCCTGACAGGAGGCACCAAGACAATGTTCTCATCATAAAACCATCGGAACGATTCCAAGATACCGGCGGCCGGGGAGGGCCCCGCGCGGGCCTGGCGGGCCGGCGGCCGGTGGCGGCGGCGGCTTGCCACGTGGTAGGAGCCGGTTGGCGGCGGCGGATCCGGACACGTCCGGCTCCATCCGGATGTGTCCGGCGGCGGTGGAGATCCGAAAATTTAGGGTTAGGACGGGGGAGGATCCGGATTTTTGGGGAGAGGCCTTTAAATAGGCATAGAGGGAGCTAGGAGAGTCCAAATGAGGTGCGGTTTTCGGCCACGCGATCGTGATCGAACGCTCTAGATGATGGAGAGGGTTCAGGTGGGTTTTGGGCCAAATTGGAAGGGTGTTGGGCTGCGACACACACGAGGCCTTTTCGGTCCCTCGGTTAACCGTTGGAGTATCAAACGAAGTCCAAATGATACGAAACTTGACAGGCGGTCTACCGGTAGTAAACCAAGGCCGCTTGGCAAGTCTCGATCCAATCCGGAAATGTTTAATCCCCACACATGAAAGAAAGGTAGAAATGGCCACCGGAGGAGAACGAAGCACCGGAATGCAAAACGGACAACGGGGAAAATGCTCGAATGCATGAGATGAACACGTATGCAAATGCAATGCACATGATGACATGATATGAGATGCATGACAACGACAACAACACACAGAGACAAAAACCCGAACCCGAGAAAATAAAATAACTTAACGCCGGAAATGGCAAGAGTTGGAGTACAAATTGGGAAAATTACATCCGGGGTGTTACAACCATCATCGCCTTCCTTCCTCTTTTCCTTCCTCTTTTTTGATTTTGCCTTGTCAAGTCAAACCCACAAGAAAAATGAATAAAATTTGCTCTTCAGAACTCATTGATGCATGATACTGACGAACACTACTTTCATGTAAGGCAGTCGCATGATAGGAGGATGGAATATGTATGAAAAACAGGACAACATGACATATTTACATGTATGATGTATAAAGTGTAAACTAAGCACAAGGTGTTTGAACTAGTTGGAAGCAATGCAAGCTAGAAACCATATGAAAGATGAAACCAATATCACTCTGCCAAATTAAAAGGGTGGCATCATAAATGTATTTGACCAAATTAGGAGCAATACATGGCAACAGGCTAGAAATAATATGCAATATGCAATGAATAAAGGTGTCTCATCGTAAGTGATTGATGCAGGATACAGAAGAGAGGTAGTTTCATGTAAGGACATGGTTAACAGATAGATGTAGTATGTACCAAAAATAGGAAGGCATGTCATATTCACATGTATAATGTGTAAACTAAGCAGATGAAATTTACCCTAATTAGAAGCATTACAAGCTAGACACTGTATGCAACATGCAACCACATATCACACTATGAAGTTAGAGCAAGCACCTACGATGGTGGTGTAGGGGAAATGCGGTCTTCAAATACAGAACTACATTCAATACCTTCATTTAGACTTGCTATTTCTTGAGAATCATGTGGCGAGGATGAAACTGTACTCTTTATAAGAGTGGCGCATCTCATACTAACCCACAGGCGTGACTGCCTCATCATAAGCGATAGATGCAAGATACACAAGAACAATAGTTTGATGTAAGAACATGGTATGATAGGCAGATATAGTATGTACCAAAAACAGGAAGGCGTGTCATATTCGCATGTATAATTTGTAAGCTAAGGAGATGCAATTTAACAAATTAGGAGCAATACAAGCTAGGCACCATATGCAACATGCAACCAGATATCACATTGCCATGTTAGAGCAAGCACCTAGGGTTGTGGAGTAGGGGAGATGAGATTTGGAACTTGCACTGCAGTAGGAGTAGCAGGAGAATCTGCAGAGATCATCTGTTCGATTGCTCTAGAGGACCACCATCATTCTATGCCTTTGTCCTTTTAGATTTTTCCTTGTCAAGCAAACACACAAGAAAAAGGAATGAAATTTGCACTTCCAAATTCGTTGATGCATGATACTGATGAACACAACTTTTATGTATGGTAACCACATTATAGGAGGATGGAATATGTATGGAAAACGCGAAGCAGAAGGTATTTCAACAAATTGGAAGCAATGCAATCTAGACACCAAATGAAAGATCCAACCAAAATCACTCTACCGAGTTAGATGTGTCTCATTATAAGTGACACTTCAACAAATTAGTGGAAATACATGTTTGAAATGATATGCAAGATGCAACCAATATTACACTGTCAACTTGAAGGTGTCTCGTCAGAAGTGATTGATGAGGGATACAAAAAAAAGTAGTTTGATGTAAGAACATGGTTAATAGAAAGACATAGTATGTACCAAAAACAGGAAGGCATGTCATATTCACAGGTATAATGTGTCAACTGAGCAGATGCAATTTACCCTAATTAGAAGCATTACAAGGTAGACACCATATGCAACATGCAACCACATATCACACTGCCAAGTAAGAGCAAGCACATGTGATGGTGGTGTAGGGGAATTGCGGTCATCAACTAGAGAGCTACATTGACTATCTACATTTAGCCTTGCTGTTTCTTGAGAATCATGTGGGGAGGATGACACTGCACTCTTTAAATGAGTAGTGCGTCTCACAGTAACCCACTGGGGTGACTGTCTCATCATAAGTAATTGATGAGGGATACACAAAAGAGCATTAGTTTGATGTATGAACATGGTTAATAGACATATGTAGTATGTATCAAAAACAGGAAGGCATGTCATTATCAAAGGTATCATGTGTAAAGTAAGAAAATACAATTTAGCCAAATTGGAAGCAATACAAGATAGACACCATATGCAACATGCAACCACATTTGACAGCACGAAGTTAAAGCAAGCACCTGGGATGGTTGTGTGTGGAAATTGAGATCATGAACTACAGAGCTATGTTTACTGTCTCCATCTGCTGACACTACACCCGTTAGAGCGCTGAAACGTGTAGTGCTTATCATCAAATTACACTGGAGCGACTTCTGTCTTTTCTATTGTGTATTCATCAACACTACATCAGAGTCTGAAATCCCCATGCATAAAAAAAACAATAGTGTGAGTATGGGTGAAGTGTGTGCACTGGTAGTATAGTGTAAAAGTAGCAGATAACAGGTCGATGAGAAATAAATGACGGGAGACATATGATAGCTCTACAACATGCATGGCACACAAAACTACTAGATTCTTGGATTTTGAAATATCAGCACAAGGATGGCTGGGTGTAACGACCAAACCTTGAAGGATTTGAGTCTCTGTGCTTACCGTGCTAGTCCTTGGATCAAACTCACTAGCACACACAGTATAGATGAATGCCAGAATAGCAAATGCATCATTTATTACAACGTATGATCCAGAATGTATAAAATATAACAATCTACATAGCACTTGGTAGGTTTATTCAATCAAACAATGGAAAGTAGCAGAAAATAACAATGAGTCCTCTTGCTACCTCTTGAGCATGTGTTGGTTTTCCCTTGAAGAGGAAAGGGTGATGCAGCAAAGTAGCGTAAGTATTTCCCTCAGTTTTTGAGAACCAAGGTATCAATCTAGTAGGAGACTACACGCAAGTCGCCTAGTACCTGCACAAACAAATAAGAACCTTGCAACCAACGCGATAAAGGGGTTGTCAATCCCTTCGCGGCCACTTGCAAAAGTGAGATCTGATAAAGATAATAAGATAAATATTTTTGGTATTTTTGTATAGATTGCAAAATAAATAGTAAACTGGAATCGTAGACCGGAAACTTATATGATGTAAAGTAGATCCGGGGGCCATAGGTTTCACTAGTGGCTTCTCTCAAGATAGCATATATTTCGGTGGGTGAACAAATTACTGCCGAACAATTGATAGAAAAGCGCATAGGTATGAGAATATCTAGGCATGATCATAAACATAGGCATCATGTCTGTGTCAAGTAGACCGAAACGACTCTGCATCTACTACTATTACTCCACACATCGACCGCAATCCAGCATGCATCTAGAGTATTAAGTTCATAAGAACAGAGTAATGCATTAGTGATACGTCTCCAACGTATCTATAATTTTTGATTGCTCCATGCTATATTATCTACTGTTTTGGGCAATATTGGACTTTATTTTCCACTTTCATATTATTTTCGGGACTAACCTATTAACCGGAGGCCCAGCCTAGATTTGTTGTTTTATGCCTATTTCAGTGTTTCGAAGAAAAGGAATATCAAACGGAGTCGAAACAGAACGAAATCAACTGGAGAAGTTATTTTTGGAAGGAAACCTACCGGATAGACTTGGACCCTACGTCAGAATATAAAGGAGGAGCTCACGAGGGTAGGGGGCGCACCCCCCTGCCTCGTGGCCCCCCCTTCGGTCCACCGACGTACCCCTTTCGCCTATATCTCTCCATATACCCTAAAAACATCCGGGAGCACAATAGATCGGGAGTTCCGCTGCCAGAAGCCTCCGTAGCCACCGAAAACCAATCTAGACCCGTTCCGGCACCCTGCCGGAGGGGGCAATCCCTCTCCGGTGGCTATCTACGTCATCCCGGTGCTCTCCATGATGATGAGGGAGTAGTTCTCCCTCGGGGCTGAGGGTATGTACCAGTAGCTATGTGTTTGACCTCTCTCTCTCTCTCTCTCTCGTGTTCTTGAGATGATACGATCTTGATGTATCGCGAGCTTTGCTATTATATTTGGACCCTATGATGTTTCTTCCCCCCTCTACTCTCTTGTAATGGATTGAGTTTCCCCTTTGAAGTTATATTATCGGATTGAGTCTTTAAAGATTTGAGAACACTTGATGTATGTCTTGCCGTGGATATCTGTGGTGACAATAGGATATCACGTGATTCACTTGATGTATGTTTTGGTGATCAACTTGCGGGTTCCGCCCATGAACCTATGCATAGGGGTTGGCACACGTTTTCGTCGTGATTCTCCGGTAGAACTTTGGGGCACTCTTTGAGGTCCTTTGTGTCGGTTGAATAGATGAATCTGAGATTGTGTGATGCATATCGTATAATCATACCCACGGATACTTGAGGTGACATTGGAGTATCTAGGTGACATTAGGGTTTTAGTTGATGTGTGTCTTAAGGTGTTATTCTAGTACGAACTCTAGGGCTTTTGTGACACTTATAGGAATAGCCCAACAGATTGATTGGAAAGAATAACTTTGAGGTGGTTTCGTACCCTACCATAATCTCTTTGTTCGTTCTCCGCTATTAGTGACTTTGGAGTGACTCTTTGTTGCATGTTGAGGGATAGTTATGTGATCCAATTATGTTAGTATTGTTGAGGGAACTTACACTAGCGAAAGTATGAACCCTAGGCCTTGTTTCAACGCATTGCAATACTATTTACGCTCACTTTTATCATTAGTTACCTTGCTGATTTTATAATTTCAGATTACAAATACCTTTATCTACCATCCATATTGCACTTGTATCACCATCTCTTCGCCGAACTAGTGCACCTATACAATTTACCATTGTATTGGGTGTGTTGGGGACACAAGAGACTCTTTGTTATTTGGTTGCAGGGTTGCTTGAGAGAGACCATCTTCATCCTACGCCTCCTACGGATTGATAAACCTTAGGTCATCCACTTGAGGGAAATTTGCTACTGTCCTACAAACCTCTGCACTTGGAGGCCCAACAACGTCTACAAGAAGAAGGTTGTGTAGTAGACATCAATTAGGCAAGATGACATGATGTACAGGGATAAACTCAAGCAATATGATATAAACCCCATCTTTTTATCCTCGATCGCAACAATACAATACGTGTCGGTTCCCTTTCTGTTAATGGGATCGAGCACCGCAAGATTGAACCCAAAGCTAAGCACTTCTCCCATTGCAAGAAAGATCAATCTAGCAGGCCAAACCAAACTGATAATTCGAAGAGACTTGCAAAGATATCAAATCAGGCATATAAGAATTCAGAGAAGAGTCAAATATTGTTCATAGATAAAAATTGATCATAAACCCAAAATTCATCGGATCTCGGCAAACACACCGCAAAAAGTATTACATCGAATAGATCTCCAAGAACATCAAGGAGAACTTTGGATTGAAGATCAAAGAGAGAGAAGAAGCCATCTAGCTAATAACTATGGACCCGAAGGTCTATGGTAAACTACTCACACGTCATCGGAGAGGCTATGGTGTTGATGTAGAAGCCCTCCGTGATCGAATCCCCCTCCGGCAGATCGCCGACAAAGGTCCCCAGATGGGATCTCATGGGTACAGAAGGTTGCGGCGTTGGAAAAGTGGTTTCGTGGCTCCCCTGGATGTTTACAGGGTATAAGAGTATATATAGGTGAAAGGAGTAGCTCAGTGGAGCTACGAGGGGCCCACGAGGGTGGGGGGCGCACCGCCCTACCTCGTGGCCGCCTTGTTGCTTTCTTGACCTCCACTCCAAGTCTCCTGGATTGAATTTGTTCCAAAAAAGATCCTCGCGAAGGTTTCATTCCATTTGGATTCCGTTTGATATTCCTTTTTTGCGAAACACTGAAATAGGCAAAAAACAACAATTTGCACTGGGCCTTCGGTTAATAGGTTAGTCCCAAAAATAATATAAAAGTGCATAATAAAGCCCATTAAACATCCAAAACAGATAATATAATGGCATGGAATAATAAACAATTATAGATACGTTGGAGACGTATCAACCATCCCCAAGCTTAATTGTTGCTCGTCCTCGAGTAGGTAAATGATAAAAATAGAATTTTTGATGTGGAATGCTACCTAACATAATTTTCAATGTAATTCTCTTTATTGTGGCATGAATGTTTAGATCCAAAAGATTCTAGACAGAAGTGTAATATTGAAATAAAAATAATAATACTTCAAGCATGCTAACCAAGCAATTATGTCTTATCAAAATAACATAGCCAAAGAAAGCTTATTCCTACAAAATCATATACTTTGGCCATGCTTCATTTTCGTCCCACAAAATGCTCTCATCATGCACAATCCCGATGACAAGCCAAGCAATTGTTTCGTACTTAGCCTTTTCAAACTCTTTGAACTTTCACGCAATATATGAGCGCGAGCCATGGACATAGCACAATGGGTGGAATAGAATATGATGATGGAGGTTGTGTGAGAAGACAAAAAGGAAGAAAGTGTCACATTGACGCGGCTAATCAACGGGCTATGGAGATGCCCATCAATTGATGTCAATGCAAGGAGTAGGGATTGCCATGCAACGGATGCACTAAAGCTATAAATATATGAAAACTCAACAAAATAAACTAAGTGGGAGTGCATCCAACTTGCTTGTTCATGAAGACCTAGGGCATTTTGAGGAAGCCCATCATTGGAATATACAAGCCAAGTTCTATAATGAAAAATTCCCACTAGTAAATGAAAGTGACAAAATAGGAGACTCTCTATCATGAAGATCATGGTGCTACTTTGAAGCACAAGTGTGGAAAAGGATAGTAACATTGCCCCTTCTCTCTTTTTCTCTCATATTTTTTTGTTTGGGCCTTTTTTCGCTCTTTTTATGGCCTCTTTTCTTTTCTTTTTTTTCGTTCGGAGTCTCATACCGACTTGTGGGGGAATCATAGTCTCCATCATCATTTTCTCACATGGGACAATGCTCTAATAATGATGATCATCACACTTTTATTTACTTACAACTCAAGAATTACAACTCGATACTTAGAACAAAATATGACTCTATGTGAATGCCTCCGGTGGTGTACCGGGATATGTGATGAATCAAGAGTGACCTGTATGAAAGAATTATGAAGGTGGCTTTGCCACAAATACGATGTCAACTACATGATCATGCAAAGCCATATGACAATGATGGAGCGTGTCATAATGGAACGGTGGAAGGTTGCATGGCAATATATCTCAGAATGGCTATGGAAATGTTTAGGATCGAAAGTATGTCTAGAGGGGGGTGATTAGACTACTTGACCAAATAAAAATCTAGCCTTTCCCAATTTTAAGTCTTGGCGGATTTTAGCAACTTAGCACAATTCAAGTAATCAACCTACACATGCAATTCTAAGAGTATAGCAGCGGAATGTAAAACAATTGCATATGAAGGTAAAGGGAGGAGTTTGGAGGGATCAAACGCAATGTGGACACGGAGATTTTTGGCGTGGTTCCGATAGGTGCTGCTATCGTACATCCACGTTGATGGAGACTTCAACCCACGAAGGGTAACGGTTGCGCGAGTCCACGAAGGGCTCCACCCATGAAGGGTCCACGAAGAAGCAACCTTGTGTATCCCACCATGGTCATCGCCCACGTAGTACTTGCCTCACTAGGGTAGATCTTCACGAAGTAGGCGATCTCCTTGCCCGTACAAACTCCTTGGTTAAACTCCACAATCTTGACGGAGGATCCCAAGTGACACCTAACCAATCTAGGAGACACCACTCTCCAAAAGGTAACAGATGGTGTGTTGATGATGAACTCCTTGCTCTTGAGCTTCAAATGATAGTCTCCCCAACACTCAACTCTCTCTCATAGGATTGGATTTGGTAGAAAGATGATTTGAGTGGAAAGCAACTTGGGGAAGGCTAGAGATCAAGATTTATGTGGTTGGAATGGAATATCTTGAGCTCAACACAAGTGTAGGTGGTTCTCTCTCAGAAAATCTATGTTGGAAGTGTAGGCATGTTCCGATGGCTCTCTCCATGAATGAAGAGTGGGTGGAGTGGTATATATAGCCTCCACACAAAATCTAACTGTTACACTCAAATCTCCAAACTTGGTGGGACCGAATTATAAAACTCGGTCAGACCGATTTGGTTCATAATGTGACCATTAGGCATTTCGGTAGGACCAACATGATCAACTCGGTGGGACCGATTCCATTAGGGTTAGGGCATAACGTAATCTCAGTGAGACCGATTACACAAACTTGGTGGGACCGATTTTGGTAATAGACAAACAGAGAGTTGGTCAGGCAAACTCGGTGGGACTGATTCGCTCATCTCGGTTAGACCAAAACGTTACGAAGGGGAAACAGAGAGTTTGCATTGCATTCCGTGTGGGACCGATCGCCCATCTTGGTTGGACTGAAACGTTACGAAGGGAAACAGAGAGGTTGCAATCTCATCTTGGTGAGGCCGGGTGACTAGGGTTTGTGGCAGTGGCTATGTCAAGTGAACTCGGTGCGCGCCGGATAGATGATTTCGGTGGGGCCGAGTTTGACTTTTGGTTTGGGACATATGTGAATATGAGAAAGTAGTTGAGGGTTTTTGGAGCATATCACTAAGCATTTTGAGCAAGTAACTCATTAAGCAGCACCTCACCCCCTTTTAATAGTATTGGCTTTTCCTATGGACTCAATGTGATCTTGGATCACTAAAAGTAAAATGTAGAGTCTTGTGCTTTTAGCTTGAGCCAATCTTTTGTCCTTAGCATTTTGAGGGGTCCACTTTCTAATCCATGCCATGCCAATCATTGAGCTTTCCTGAAATATTTATCTTGAAATCGAATTAGCTCAATGAGCTATACCAAAACCACCCAGGGATAGTTGCACTTTGAATCTCCCCCCTTTTGGTAATTGATGACAACATATAGATCAAAGCTTCGACAAATGATCATAAGATTGAAAAACATCGTCGCTTTGAGAAGTATGTGATAAGCAAGAGCTCCCCCTAAATTTGTGCATTATTTAAGATTTGCTTTTGAATGCAAATGCACAATCGATTAGGATCATGGGTTACTCTTCCATGTCACATACATCTTGGTGGAGCGCTCAAAATGATAGAAATTAAAAGCATGCACTCATCAACAAGCAAGTGAATGATCATATATAAGATATAAAAGATAGTATCTTCCAAACAAGCATTAAGGTAGGAAATGATCAACCACATGATCAAATAAGTATCTCACATAAGGACACAAAGTTCAACCAAAGACAAAGAAGCAAAACAATCTCTCAAAGCCTATGATCTATACATATTTTTCCCCTTTGGCAACAATTTACCAAAAAGTTCAAATATGCATAGTGCCATGCGTCTCTTAGGCTTGGTCTTCGGGAGGTGGTGTATAGAGAACTCCAAGGATGAAGGCATTTGTCGATGTAGTTGGAGCTGGTGGAGTGGGTGCTAGAGGTGGCACTGGCGCTGTAGCTCCTGGTGCTGACAAAGTAGTTCTAGTATCTGAAATTGGCACTGCAGCAGACCTCGGACCTCGTGGCACACGCTGAAAAGCATCAGTAGTTGCCTTGCCTCTCTTCTCTTCTGCTTCCTCCCGAAGCTGCTCAACTACAGTCTGTATCTCAGTTACCTTGAGGTCAAGATCATAGAATTTTGTCTCAACAATCCTCTCCAGGCTCTCCTGATTCTGAGTCAGGGTGTCCAAGCCCTTCTCTATCCTTAGTGTAGCTTGAATCAGATAGCCCAATTGATCTTGTTTTGACTTGAGGAACACCTGAGATGCTTCTTCTACACTTGGCATCCTTGCAGCTTTCTCAGCCTTAGCTTTGGCTCTCTTCTCTTGTGCTTGAGCTGATGATGGTTCCTCCTCATTCATCACTACTGTGTTGTCTTCAAATTCAGGATATAAGGGTAGATGCTCCTTTTCCAGCAAATAAGTTCCTGTGCCCGTCATAGAATTGACGAGCTCCTAAATATGTGGAGCATACCCACAACTTCTCTTTTGGTCAGCAGCCGTCCTCTTGATTGTCTCTACAATCAGACTCATAACCTTGAACTTCTGAGGGACATCAAAGATTTGCAGCATGTTGATGGAGTGTCCTCTGATCATCTTGTGATCTCCTGACTTGGTTAGCAATGTGTGCCTTAAGATCCAGTTGATGGTAGGCAGACCAGACAACAACAAATGTATAGATCCAAGCTTGTGTGTCTCCAAAGCTTTATCTGGGATCTCTTTGTACATGTTTGCCATGGAGTTGTGGTCTTTCTTATTCTTGGCATACACATCCAAGTCATCCTCATGTTCCTCTGGGGCATTGATTAGCTTGTCCCATTCTTCAACAGTGGATTGGTACCTAGTACCTTCAGACATCCAAACTATCCTCCCATCTGGATAGAAATGAGCAGTGGAGTAAAACTGCATGATCGACTCATCATTCCATTTTTGAGCTTTTGTCCAACAAACTCATCTACTCCACATGCTTTGAAGCTGTCATAAACTCCTGGGAAGTGATCTTCATTCTCCTGGATGTATTCCCAATCAAGCCATGTCATGTCACAGACAATGGGCTTCTTGTCGAGCAAAATAGTTTCATAGAAGTCTTGTTGTTCCTTTGTATGAAACATGTAGTCAACTGCAGTCCTCCTCCTAACAGCATAGGGATCAGACTCTCTCCACAATCTCAGTCCTGCATCTTTCCTGATGTACATGTCCTCAGCGACTGGATGAGCATCATTATGGTCTGGGATCTTGGGTTTCAACTTTCTCAACACATAGGATTCATCATCCTCTTCTTCAGCTTCAGGCACTGGGGCCTTGTTCTTCTTTGTTGCAGGAATACTTTTAGTGTTTCTCTTGGGTGCAGAAGGCTTCTGAGTAGCAGCCTTGGGAGCAGATTTGGGCTTTGATGGAGTAGCCCCTGATTAGATAGCATCTCCAATGAGCTTCTGAGACTTGGGAGCTGGAGTAGCATCCTCTTCCTTTTCATATTCTTCTGGATCTCTCATAATAGAGGATCTACCAAGCACTCTGGCAGTGGTCTTCTTGACCCTCTCCTTTCTCTTCTTTCCTTCTCCAACAACCTCTCCAGTTGGCTTGGAGGTTTCAGCAGTTGATGCTCTAACCTTTAAGGTTGGCACCCTCTTGGCAGGGGCCTTCTTGTGCAAGCCAGGCTTAGTTGTAGCAGCTGACCCATACTCTTTCTTCAACACCTTCTTCTTGGAGTTGACTTCCTCCTCAACAGCCACATAGTCCTCATCTTCAGAATCTGAGGTTTTCTTCTTCCTTGACTTGGTGGCTGCTTTGGGAAAATTACTTGGTGTGCTCCTACTGCCCCCATCATAATTGCTTGAGGTACTAGTGCCCTCACTCAATTGCACTTGTTCTTCAGACCTGTTCTGACTGTCACTTTGATCAGACATCTCTGCAGACTTACTGACAGCAGACCCTGTGAATAGATATAGATGAGGTAGGGTGGATGAGCATCACAAAGTGCAGAGTTTTTTTGCAAAACAGATGACTTAAAAACTTAGTTTTAGTTCTTCACAAAAAAGCATTTTGGAGCTACCGATTTGTAAACTCGGTGATACCGAAGCAGCTTTTGGAACCTAAACTAGTGAACTCGGTCATACCGAGTCCCAGTTCGGTGGCACTGAGACTGCTAGGGTTTCACAAAGAATCGGACTCGGTCACACCGATTTGTAGTTTTCGGTCATATCGAAAGTGCAAGTGCAATGGCCTAAGCCAAATCGGTGAGACTGATTTCTACAATTCGGTCAGTCCGAGATGAGTTTGTGATGACCCACAAGTATAGGGGATCTATCATAGTCCTTTCGATAAGTAAGAGTGTCGAACCCAATGAGGAGTAGAAGGAAATGATAAGCGGTTTCCAGCAAGGTATTCTCTGCAAGTATTGAAATAAGTGGTAACAGATAGTTTTGTGATAAGATAATTTGTAACGAGCAACAAGTAACAAAAGTAAATAAGGTGCAGCAAGGTGGCCCAATCCTTTTTGCAGCAAAGGACAAGCCTGGACAAACTCTTGTATGATGTAAAGCACTCCCGAGGACACATGGGAATATCGTCAAGCTAGTTTTCATCACGTTCATATGATTCGCGTTCGGTACTTTGATAATTTGGTATGTGGGTGGACCGGTGCTTGGGTGCTGCCCTTACTTGGACAAGCATACCACTTATGATTAACCTCTACTGCAAGCATCCGCAACTACAACAAAAGTATTAAGGTAAACCTAACCATAGCATGAAACATATGGATCCAAATCAGCCCCTTACGAAGCAACACATAAACTAGGGTTTAAGCTTCTATCACTCTAGCAACCCATCATCTACGTATTACTTCCCAATGCATTCCTCGAGGCAAATAATGGCGAAGTGTCATGTAGTCGACGTTCACATAACACCACTAGAGGAGAGACAACATACATCTCATCAAAATATCGAACGAATACCAAATTCACATGACTACTAATAGCAAGACTTCTCCCATGTCCTCAGGAACAAAAGTAACTACTCACAAAGCATAAACATGTTCATAATCAGAGGGGTATTAATATGCATATAGGATCTGAACATATGATCTTCCACCAATTGAACCAACTAGCATCAACTACAAGGAGTAATTAACACTACTAGCAACCTACTAGCACCAATCCCGGACTTGGAGACAAGAATTGGATACAAGAGATGAACTAGGGTTTTGAGATGAGATGGTGCTGATGAAGATGTTGATGGAGATTGCCCTCTCCCGATGAGAGGAGCGTTGGTGATGACGATGGCGATGATTTCCCCCTCCGGGAGGGAAGTTTCCCCGGCAGAACAGCTCCGCCAGAGCCCTAGATTGGTTCCTCCAAGGTTCCGCCTCGTGGTGGCGGAGTTTCGTCCGAGAAGATGGCTTATGATTTTTTCCCATCAAAAGACTCCATATAGCAGAAGATGGCCACCGGAGGGCCACCAGGGTCCCACGAGGTAGGGGGCGTGCCCAGTAGGGTAGGGCGTGCCCCCACCCTCGTGGACAAGGTGTGCCCCCCTGGTGAAGTTCTTGCTCTCAGTATTTTTTATATATTTGGAAAACATCTTCTGTGAAGTTTCATGACTTTTGGAGCTGTGCAGAATAGGTCTCTAATATTTGCTCCTTTTCCAGCCCAGAATCCCAGCTGTCGGCATTCTCCCTCTTTATGTAAACCTTGTAAAATAAGAGAGAATATGGATAAGTATTGTGACATAATGTGTAATAACAACCCATAATGCAATAAATATCGATATAAAAGCATGATGCAAAATGGACGTATCAACTCCCCCAAGCCTAGACCTCGCTTGTCCTCAAGCAAAAAGCCGAAATCGAAAAATATGTCCATGTGTTTAGAGATAGAGGTGTCGATAAAAATAAAATACGGACATGAGGGCATCATGATCATTCTTAGAACATCAACTTATATAATTCTTGTCATATAATCTCTAATGCTAGAGTAATAATTCAATCACAATATCAAGTATGAATCGTAAACTTCATTGAAAACTAACAAACTATAATCTCAGTCATTGAAGCAATTACAATTTATCATAACATAGGAAAGAGTCAATGTATAAGAGCTTTTCAGCAAGTCCACATACTCAACGATCATATAGTCTTTCACAACTGCTGACACTCACGCAATACTTATGAGTATGGAGTTTTAATTGGACACAGAGAAAGATACACTACAGGAATCCAGTACTTTGCCGTCTGCCATGGCGGACGGCAAAGGCAGGGACGGCTGACGCCAAAGCACTTTGCCGTCCGCGGCGGATGGCAAAAAGTGACGGCAAAGATAGGGTCGGCAAACAGGTCCTTTGTCGTCGGCTTTTTATGGCGGACGGCAAAGAGCCCTTTGCCTACAGCGGCTGACGGCAAAGAGGGGGGACGGCAAAATGTTGCACGTCCGCCAGTGTCACTCTGTTAGGCGGCTAACGGCGGCCTTTGCCGTCCGCCAGCGGACGGCAAATTTGAGCGCCTCTTTGCCGTCCGCCAGACGACGTCAGCTATACGTCAGCGCCTGCTCTTTTTTGCCGTCCGCCCGGCGGACGGCAAAGGCAAAGTCTTTGCCATCAGCTTGGCTTTGCCGTCCGCCACGGTAGGCAAATTGGCTAAATGGTCCATCCCCAGGAAGCACAGGTGGGCGCCACGTGCCCCCTTTGCCGTCTGCCACCAACGGCAAAGGGGTCTTTGCCGTCTGCTGCGGACGGCAAAGAGCTTGCACTGCCTCTTTTTTATTCTGTTTTTCTTATATCCAACAATTATCACAACAAACATTTCACAACACATATATATCCATCACATAAATATCCAGCACATATATATCCAACATAATAAATATCCAGCACATATATATCCATCCATACATACATAGTAGGTTGCACATAGTTCCATCGATCCATACATATTACAATATGCAAAGTTTCATCATAGCAAGCGAGCAGAATACAAGAAGTGCATCAAAGGAAAAAACAGGAAAAAGCAAGCAATCCATCATAGGAAGCTGGCTTCCGTGAAGTGATTGAAACCTGCAAAATGACAAATAAGAAAGTTAGAAAAAGAAGACTAGAAGAAGAATTAGACTAGAAGAAAAAGAATAGAAGAAAAAGACTAGAAGAAGAAGTATATGCCATATATTAGCTAACTTAGGTGAAATGTATTGTTTATGAGCTAACCTAGGTGAAATGGGTAGTTTATGAGCTAACCTAGGTGAAATAGGTTGTTTATGAGCTAACCTAGGTGAAATGGGTCATTTATGAGCTAACCTAGGTCAAATGGGTTGTTTATGAGGTAACCTAGGTGAAATGGGTCGTTTATGAGCTAACCTAGGTGAAATTGATCATTTTGGAGCTAACTTAGTTGAAATGGGTCTTTTATGAGCTAACTAAGGTGAAATGCCACGTTTTTGAGCTAATAAGGTAAAATGGATCGTTTTTGAGCTAACTTAGGTGAAATGGGTCATTTTGGAGCTAACCTAGGTGAAATGGGTCATTTTGGAGCTAACCTAGGTGAAATGGGTCATTTTAAAGCTAACGTAGGTAAAATGGATCATTTAGGAGCTAATCTTCGTAAAATGGGTCATTTTAGAGCTAACTTGGATAAATTGGATCACTTGTAAGCTAACTAAGGTAAAATGAGTCATTTTAGAGCTAACTTAGGTAGAATGGATGGTTTATGAGGTCAGTAAGCTTATTAAGTCATTTTGGAGGAAAAGAAGCTAACTCTAGGTCATTATGGTAAGCATATTGGAGGAAATAAAGCTAAGTCTAGGTCTTTATGCATTTGTTAAGCAAAACACTAGAGAAACTTACCGTGATCACGGAGATGTAGGAGCGGGCTGGCTCGCGCCGGTAGCTGGAGAAGGAGCGGGCTGGCTCGCGCCGGTAGCTAGAGAAGGATCGTGCGATGCGTTTCTGGAGTTAAGCTGCACCAAAGATCATTTCCAATGTCTCGTTAGCATTATGACACTCAAATGTTAAGACTAGCAAGTAATTTCCATTCAAATTAAACTCACCGTGCTCCCAGGAGCAATCACTGGCATTGGCGGAGCGGTCTGACCGGACTTCTCGCACACAGACTACACATTTGGTTTTCACAACAGAGTCATAATAGTTAGTAATGAGACTCAAATGTTAAGACTAGCAAGTAATCTGCAGAAGAAACTTACCACAAGGAGCTCGTACATGGCCCTTGCCTGCATGTCATTCCGTGCCCTCTCCTCCTCCAACATCTTTGTCGTCCTCTCCTCCAACTCCCGCTGCCTCTCCGCCGCCTCCGCCAGAAGTTTCTCCGTTCTATCTCTCCCACTCTGTATAGCAGCCTGCAACACCACTCACATGACCATTTGTAATCATTGATGGAAGCGCACACAATGTAATGGAGAAAGATAGCTGAGTACGTGTAACTAACCTTGAAGGCGAGTTGGACTGGCCGTTCATGAGGCCTTATCTCAGGAGCGGAGCTCGACTGGCGCGCCTTGATCTCCGGGAGAGTGCTAGGACAACGGATAAGTCCATCTCCCATGGCTATGGAGCCATGGGACCTCCCGCCACCAGATATCATCAGCAGCTCTGTATCAATGGGACCCTGGCTCGGGTTAAAGTCCTCCCCTTTCCTCGCCTTCCTCTGATCCCTATATTGCACGAGCTTGTCGTGGGCGGAGATGTTGGTGAAGTTCTTTGGATCATCGAGGTCAGACGCAGAGAATGCCTTGACTTTCTTGTAAGGGCCAGTGTGGGCCATGGCATACAGGTCGTACACCTCTGGCACCTTATCCGCCTTATTGTAGCGTGCCTGAAAGAGAGAAACAAAGTAAATTAGTAATTAAAGGGCTAAAGCTAGCATGATGAATGAATTGCATGAATCATGAAGCAAACCACATACCCAGTTCCGCCCGTACTGAAATAAGTTGGAGCTGCCTTGGTGGTGTGGCACACCTTCCATTTGGGCACGTTTTTCCTTGGCCTCTTTGTGGGTGGCCAGCCATTCTTTTGAGCACCACGCATTGACCAACACCTCCCAACAATCCATCCGATCCGCACACCATCTCGGAGGGGCCTAAGTTAGCAAATAGAAACTTGAGCGCTACGGCTATGAATTACTAAATGAAGGAAGTAAGTACAAGGCCTTAAGAATTACCTTCATGTACTTCTCCTTACTCAAGAACTTATCGTGTCACTCCTGCTTGGGCTTCTTGATACCACGCCTGGCGTAGTAGTCTCGAACAGCCTACACCCGAACCTCATGCCGTAAGTTCTGAAGTAGGCGCTTGCACTCCTTGTGGATAACATGATCCGCCTCCTCCTCGTATCCCTCCTCACACCTGTAGAATGTCTGCAATCAAATGAGACAATATTGATTAGTACAATTAATAACTAGCTAGTTGAAGATTTTTAATTGTGTAAAGGAGCAATTACCCAGAACTTTCTGATCACGACGTCTGTCCTCGTCTTGCACAAGACACCGTCGATAATCTCACCCGGCGGGGCCGGGGCAGCCAAGTAGTGCTCCCAAGTCAATCCAACCTCTGGAAGCCGACCCTCACCAGGCAACGTGACAAACCCCGGGAAGTTTTGCCGAATCAGAACTCCAAGGATGGAGTTGGGCCGGCGGACACTTTCATGGTGGTCCCAACCCCTGCAGCATGACAAGGCCAACACATCAGTTATTTGAAGAAACGTGAATGTAGAAGGTACAAAAAGATTAAATGCACTTACCTCTCCCCATCAGGGAAAATCAACCACCTCTGCTCGCGGGTCGTCGGCACGGACGGGAGCTGTGTAGCACCACACTGGTAGACGTTGCCCCCCTCCTCCCCCTCCTCATCAGTCGGCTCCCCGCCATCATCAGCATGGCCACTTGGCTCCCCGCCATCATCAGCGTGGCCACTCGGCTCCTCAGGCTGACCCGACCAGGTACCCCATCCAGACGTGTGCTCCTCCGGGGTCTCGTGGGCCCAAGTCTCGTGGGTCGAAGGCCCGTCGACCCGAGGCTTGTGGGCCGAAGACCCGTGGACTGGACGCTCGTGGACCGGAGTCCGTGCAGCCTCCTCCTCAGACGAGTCCACCCTAGTAGTCACGTGCTCGGGTGAAACAGCTGGGGGCGGCGGCGAGGAAGGCGCCGTAAGAGTCACCCTACCTCCTCTCCCGCGACCACGTGCTCCACCTCCTCTCTTCTTCTTACCTCGTCCCCTGCTGGGCACCGCGGTCGACGAAGAAGGGCCCGGCGGTGTCGCCATACTGTCCAGCAACGCTCGGCAGAGAGGTGCGTGTGGAATGGAAGACCTCGCACCACGCGCTGATGAAGAAGGGGCCTCGGCGCGCTCCCGACCAGCGCCCACCATCTTTCAACACCTGCCATGACAAAGAATAAACAAAATTAGTACAACATAAAAAAAGTACCGACATGAATAATAATATGTATATCACTTAAGTGTATCATCATCAAGTACAACATAAAAAATTGAATACCTGAGACTACTAATAATCTTGATCAGTATCATCAATAAATGCATAATCTGTCTGGCCGTCTGCATCTAGTTCAAGTCCGCATCATCAAGTATCATCATCAAGTATCATCAATCTGCATCAAGTTCGGTTCTTTTGCCTGTTTTGTGCCATGTCATCTATCTGGCCGTCTCTTCGACCATGAAAAGACGTTGAAGTCTTGGTACGATTGGCATATACCGAAGAACACTAACGGGGATTTTGGTCTGTGTCTTCTCACCCATACCGTTGTCTACCACAATATACCTGGAAGACTTGCAAATGGGACAATAGTTCAGGTCCGCATAGTCAAGCGTAAATAAGGCACATCCTTTCTCACAGGCATGTATCTTGTCATAGGGCATCTTCAGTGCACGGAGGATTTTGTCCGACTGATATAGGTTTGCAGGCATTACATGGCCTTTGGGTAGAAAGCGTCCAAATACTGTCATAATTGCGTCATATCATTCTCTGCCCAAGTTGAACTGAGCCTTCAGAGCCATTACTTATGAGATGGCATCCAACTGACAAAGCTCAGTGTGCTCGTGGAGCGGACGTTTTGAAGACTCCAACATTTCATTGAAGGCCTTTGCAGATTCCTCCATCTCCTCATCCGAATCCCGAGCATCATCATAGTCTTGCACCATGTTTTCCATCCCGGTACCATGCTCGTCGGTGCGACGACGATCCACCTCAGCTCGGTCACGTTGCGCAGACTCACCATGAAATGTCCACACCGTATAATCGGGCGTAAAACCACTCTTCTGCAGGTGTTTGCCCATTTCAGCCTCTGTCTTCTTTTCCCAATTGCCGCACCGGAAACAAGGGTACCAGGTTTTCTTTTGGACATTTGCAAATGCGGCTTGCACAAACCCCTTAGTTTTTGTGAACCATTCAGTGCTCCATTTGTTCTGACCAGTGTGACCGGTATACATCCACGCACGGTCACTGATCTTGACTTTCAGAGCTACTGGACACACAACAATTATATATGTAATTCACCATGTATATATTCATCAGTTGATCTACTTTGTCAATTTTATTACGTCCATGCAACCTACACTCTAATAGGTAATGATAGGTCCTAATCCCACCCGTGTATGTGTAGATTGGGTTCATTTTCCCATGCTATGCTCCGGATCCGACGCAAAATTTTAGCAGCACCTCCCCGCTGTTCTCCTGATACACGTCTCTGCAATAAACAGAGAGGATGTGTACCCGGAGAACAACAGGGGAGGCACTGACGAAATTTATGTGTCGGATCCAGAGCAAAGCATATGGGAAAACGAACTCAATCTACACATACTCGGGCTGTCCATGGATACATTGGACAATTCGAAAGAATCAAGGTTATAAATATGCAAATGCATGCATATTTATAACTATGACGCTTTCGAACGGGAGACACATGTTGGTTACGCATACTGATGATTCAAGACACATATATAGCTAGCTATCAAGTTTCATCGGAATAGATCAAATAATTAATGGGGGAGGAGGACTTGTCATTTGTGCTCACCCATGAATGAAGGGGCAGAGCTCGTCAAACGCACGGCGAGGTCGTCGAACACCAAACCTCGCAGCGATGAAACAACTGCACATTTAAAACTACACGATCAACACAATTATATATGATGTTTTTCATAACAAAATCAAAAAATATATGACCTAACTAATAATTCACAAATATATGACCCCGTCGGCCTCTGGAAGGCCAAAGAACACCTTTTCGGGAGGTGTCGGGGGTCGGGGTGTCCTGTCGGTGTCGGGGTGCCGTGTCGGGGTCGGGGTGCTGTTTCGGGGTCGGGGGGGTCAGGGTGTCGTGTCGATGTCGGGGTAGTGCCGTGTCAGTGTCGGGGTGTTGTTTCGGGGTCGGGGTGTGGTGTCGGGGTCAGGGTGTCGGGTCAGCCTCGGGGTCGGGGTGTCGGGTCAGGCTCGGGGGTCGGGGTGTCGGGGTCGGGGTCGGGGTGTCGGGGTCGGGGTGTCGGGTCAGGCTCGAGGTCGGGGTGTCGGGGTCGGGGTCGGGGTGTCGGGGTCGGGGTCTCGGGGTGTCGGGGTCGGGGTGTCGGGGTCGGGGTGTCGTGTCGGGGTGCCGGGTCGGGGTCTGGGTACCGTGTCAGGTCGGTTTTTTTTCCTTTTTTTCCTTTTCTTCTCCTTCCTCTTCTTCCTTTTCTTCCTTTTTCTTCTTCTTCTTCTTCTTCTTCTTCTTCTTCTTCTTCTTCTTCTTCTTCCTCCTTTCCTTTTTCCTCTTCTTCTTCTTCTCCTCCTCTCCTCTTTTTTCTTCTTCTTCTTCCTCTTCTTCTTTTTTCTTCTCCTCCTCCTCTTCTTCTTCTTCTCATCTCCTCCTTTTCTCTTCTTCTTCTTTCCTAAAACTAAACTAAACCTAAACCTAAAACTAAAAAAACAGAAAAAGGAAAAAACTAAATGTAAACCTAAAACTAAACCTATAAACCTAAAACTAATCCTAAAACTAAAACTAAAACTAAACTAAACATAAACCTAAAACTAAAAAAACAGAAAAAAGGAAAAAAAAAAAAGAGGCAGAGAGCTCACCCCTGGGTGGAGGAAGGGGCGGGGCGGACTGGGGCGGCGGAGGAGGGGGGTGGGGCGGCCTGGGGCGGCGGCAGTGGCGACGGGGCCGGGCCCGGCCGGGGCGGCGGGGCACGGGAGTGCCGGGGCGCCGGGGCGTGGCGGCGCCCAGACGGCAGGGCGGCGGGGCGGCGGGGGCGACGGGGGCGACGGGGCGGCGGCGGGGTGGTGGGGTGTAACACCCCGCATGTAATTTTCCTAATTTGTACTCCAACTCTTGCCGTTTCCGGCATTAAGTTATTTTATTTTCTCGGATTCGGGTCTTTGTCTCCGTGTGTTGTTATTGTTGTCATGCATCTCATATCATGTCATCTTGTGCATCGCATTTGCATACGTGTTCATCTCATGCATTCGAGCTTTTTCCCCGTTGTCCGTTTTGCATTCCGGCGCTTCGTTTTCCTCCGGTGGTCATTTCTAACTTTCTTTCGTGTGTGGGGATTAAACATTTTTGGATTGGACCGAGACTTGCCAAGCGGCCTTGGTTTACTACCAGTAGACCGCCTGTCAAGTTCCGTACCATCTGGACTTCGTTTGATACTCCAACGGCTAACCGAGGGACCGAAAAGGCCTCGTGTGTGTTGCAGCCCAACACCCTTCCAATTTGGCCCAAAACCCACCAAAAACCTCTCCATCATCTAGAGCGTTCAATCATGATCGCGTGGCCGAAAACCGCACCTCATTTGGACACTCCTAGCTCCCTCTACCTCTATTTAAAGACCCCCCATAAATCTCCTTCTCCTTCCCCCCCGAAAACCCTAGATCTCATCATCGCGCGCCGCTGGACAAAAATCCCACCGACGGAAACGTCCGGGCCGACCCCGCCGCCGCCACGTGGCATCACGCCATTCACCCGCACGCCGTGTCCACATCCCCGCCGGCCCGCTCGGCCCGGCCAGGGCCCCCGGAGCCCGTTCGGCTCGCCCCCGCCGCCTAGGAGCCCCGCGCCCGCGCGCCTCCACCTCCCTCGAAGCCGGCCGCCGCCTGCCCTCCAGCGCCGCCGCACCATCGCCGCCCCGCTGCCGCAGTTCGCCGGCGACCGCGGCCACCATCGCCGCCCCGGGCCCGCGCCCCTCGCCGCCCCTCGGGTCCCGCGCCCGGTCGCGCCTCCCCGGCCTCCCTCTTCGGCGAGTACCTCGTCGCCGGATCCCCTCTCCGGCGAGATCCGCCACCGCCTCGGCTTTCGTGCACCGTTGACTTTTATCTCGAGGTGTTTTTTTTCCTCTAAGTCCTCGAAATCCCAGTTTCAAGTGCCTATGTTCATCGTGTCGTAACTTTGCATCCGTAGCTCCGTTTTGGGCATATAGCATATCAAAATGTTCAACTCAGAGAGTACATCATTTCATTCCACTGTATCATTTTCATTTGAGTTCATCTTGATGCCCGAAATGCTGTTAGAAGAGTGCTACTTGAGTTATTTGTCAGATCTGCTACTCCATTTAGCTTTTTGTCATTTTTGCCATGATTATTGTGTGCATGTTATGACCATGAGTCATACATATGTTTTGTTAAGCGTTTTGTCATCTTTCCAGAGGTGCAACCCATGTATTTTTGTGATGTGTGTGGTGACTAGCACAAGCTTACCAAGTGAGGCACTTGGTAATTCTGATTTCAGGGACTTAGCAATTGCACCAAGTCCTTGAGCTGTTTATCTCATATGGCCATATGTTCATGTTGTTTCCTAGTGATCCGTGCCTCTTTTGAGGATGATCAGTAAGGATGTTTTGTTAATATTGTAGTGCTCTATCCATCCATGCCTTTGTTTGCATTTATGGAGCACCCTAGCTTGAGTCAATCGAGCTCTACTTTTGCTACTTTGTGAACCTGGGCAGATTGTCAACTTGCTCCTCAGTGAGTGCATCGAGCTTGTAAACAGGCCTACTTGAGATATGTTTCAGCATGTGCCAGTTTTCACTAAGTCTGAAAACTGATTATGTTTTTGCTATGTTGACATGGTTGCAATTGTATTTTCTGATCCCTTTTGGCTCAAGGTCACTAAGGGACTTTTGTTAAGCTCTTTGAGTAGCTCCATTCCATGCTTTATGTTGCCATGTTCAGGTCCTGTAGCATGTAGTTTTGTTGCTCCGAAGAGTGCTACCTGATCTGAAATTCCAGACAAGTGTTAATTTCACTAAGTCTGAAATCTGTTTGTCATATGCATTTTTGCCATGCTTGTTTGAACCTGTTAATGGATGAATTGGCCGTAGCTCAGTGCTAGACTTTTGTTAAGCATCATGAATGCATCCCTGCCATGTATTTTTTTGTCATCTTTGGGTGCTGTAGCATGTTCATCTCATTGCATTTAGAAGGCTACTTGATGTAAATCGCAGACCGGTGCCATACTTGAATTGCTTGCCATTTCCAAACCGTAACTCCGATTCCGACGTTCTTTATATTGTTTTCAAGCAATTTCATCTCATCATTCCAGTGACACACTTGGATTTCCATGTTGAGGCCAGGTTCATGCATTCCTTGTCACATCTTGCATATGCATCCCGCATCGCATCCCGCATAGCATATCATCTTTGCATCATCTTGTTTGATCCTTGCACGTGGTTGATCGTGTCCTTGTTGCTTTTTTGTCTTGTTTGGGTAGAGCCGGGAGACGAGTTTGCTAACGAGGAGCCCGTTGAGTTTGCTTTCGAGGATCCATTCAACTCTGACAACTTTGCAGGCAAGATGATCATACCCTCGAAATCACTACTATCTTGGCTTTGCTAGTTTGCTCGCTCTTTTGCTATGCCAATGATACGATGCCTACCAATTGCTTTCAAGCCTCCCAAATTGCCATGTCAAACCTCTAACCCTCCATGTCCTAGCAAACCGTTGATTGGCTATGTTACCGCTTTGCTCAGCCCCTCTTTTAGCGTTGCTAGTTGCAGGTGAAGATTGGAGGCCGTTCCTTGTTGGAACATTTATTTACTTGTTGGGATATCATTATATTGCCATGTTATCTTAATGCATCTATATACTTGGTAAAGGGTGGAAGGCGCGGCCTCTCGCCTAGTGTTTTGTTCCACTCTTGCTGCCCTAGTTTCCGTCATATCGGTGTTATGTTCCCGGATTTTGCGTTCCTTACGCGGTTGGGTTATAATGGGAACCCCTTGATAGTTCGCCTTGATTGAAGCTTTTCCAGCAATGCCCAACCTTGGTTTTACCATTTGCCACCTAGCCTCTTTTTCCCTTGGGTTTCCGGAGCCCGAGGGTCATCTTATTTTAAACCCCCCCGGGCCAGTGCTCCTCTGAGTGTTGGTCCACCTGTCAGCTGCCGGTGGCCACCAGGGGAAACTATGGGCTGGCCTACCCGTACCTAAGACAATCTGAGTGTGCCCTGAGAACGAGATATGTGCAGCTCCTATCGGGATTTGTCAGCACATTCGGGCGGTGTTGCTGGTCTTGTTTTAACCTGTCGAAGTGTCTTGAAGAACCGAGATACCGAGTCTGATCGGAACGTCTTGGGAGGAGGTCTATTCCTTCGTTGACCGTGAGAGCTTGTCATGGGCTAAGTTGGGACACCCTGTAGGGATTTGAACTTTCGAAAGCCGTGCCCGCGGTTATGGGCAGATGGGAATTTGTTAATGTCCGGTTGTAGATAACTTGAACCTTAACTTAACTAAAATGAATCAACTGAGTGTGTTACCGTGATGGCCTCTTCTCGGCAGAGTCCGGGAAGCGGACACGGTGTTGGAGTAATGCTTGCGCAGGTTGTCCTCTAGTTTCTCGCTCGCGCTTTGCCTCCTCTTCTCGCTCTCTTTTGCGAATAAGTTAGCCACTATACTTTGCTAGTCGCTTGCTACAGCTCCACCTATATTTACCTTGCCTTACCTATAAGCTTAAATAGTCTTGATCGCGAGGGTGCGAGATTGCTGAGTCCCTATGGCTCACAGATTACTATTACACCAGATGCAGGGCCTGATGATTCCGCTCTAGGAGACGCGCTTGAGCTCAAGTGGGAGTTCGACGAGGACTCTCAACGTTACTACGTTTCCTTTCCTGATGATCAGTAGTGGTGCCCAGTTGGGGTTGATCGGGACCGTGTCGCTTGTTGGGTTATCTTTTATTTTGGCGCCGTAGTCGGGCCATGAGTGTTTGGATGATGTAATGTTATTTATGTACTTGATTGACGTGGCGAGTGTAAGCCAACTATGTTATCTCCCCTTTTATTATATTATTACATGGGATGTTGTGAAGATTGCCTAACTTGCGACATATGCCTTCAATGCGATTATGTCTCTAAGTCGTGCCTCGACACGTGGGAGCTATAGTCGCATCGAGGGTGTTACAAGTTGGTATCAGAGCCTTCCCCGACCTTAGGAGCCCCTTTGCTTGATCGTTTTTAGCGGCCGAGTTGTGTCTAGAAAAAAAATGTTTTGAGTCATTTAGGAATTATATATCGGAGAGTTTAGGAATTCTTTTTACTTCCCAGTCTCCTCATCGCTCTGGTAAGGCATCCTGGCGTAGAGTTTTGACTCTTCTCTTCTCAAATTTCACTAATTTTTTTAGGATCACGCGGGTATCTTGGAATCGTTTCGATGATTTTATGAAGAGAACATTGTCTTGGTGCCTCCTGTCAGGGGTTTTGTGGAAGTGTCCCGGGGAGTTGAGCTCTGAGGTGTTGTCGTCATAATTTTATCGTTGCAGTTCTGGAATACCTGAGTTTAGTACGCCGACATCGAAAATCTCTTTTATGCAGTTCGTTGGTGAGATAACCTCGACGCCACCCAGTACTGGGGCGGGAGTTCGGGAGTATCGCCATAACTTGTATAACAGATGCTTTTCGAAGGTTGAGGTAGATGGTTTCCGAAGTTTTTCTTGGTTATGTGTTGAAGGATGGATACAGCTGGATGTAGGATTTGCTAGTTTGGGTGAGATATTATGCTTCCCCTGTATCCCCAACACCTGATTGCATAACCGGAAAGGTTCGGGAGTTTCATAGGTGGGAATTCTAGTAGCTCTAGTTCTTCTTCCACGAATATTGGTTTGAGATTGGGATTTCTTACCGATTATTCGTTCTTGATCCATACCTTGTTGATTTATTTCTCTACCTTAATTCTAAGTGGCTTCTCAATTTATGGATACGTGCCCATTTCAAAGGAATGCATTCGTTCATTTTGTTCGGATGTGAAGACGATATGTTGCAATTTTCATTCCGTTGGATTCAGCTTCAATATTTGTCTATCAATGTGCTAATGGATGTCAACCTATTCAGGATGGCTCCTCCAACACGCACGACTCTGAATCCTGATCTGCCACCACCTCCCCCTCCTCCGGAGGCATGGCAAGCTGTGATGGACGCAACCAATGCAAACACACAGTTGATCATGCAAATTCTTTAAGAGCGCAATCAAGGCAACCAAGGGAACCAAGGCAACAATCAGGATCACTTTGCTACACTCAACCAGTTCCTTGCTAACGGGCCAAAGACTTTCAGCAATTGTATTGAGGCAACCGGCTGACGATTGGCTTGTGGATCTGTGCAAGCATTTCGAGTGCAGTAACGTCAGGCCTGAGGACTTTGTCAAGTTCGCTTCCTTCCAACTCAAAGATCAAGCTGCAGAATGGTTCCATCAGTACAAGGATTCTAGAGGTGGACGTGTTATCACCTGGGATGAATTCCGTCGAGATTTCCGAGCTCATCATATTCCTCGGAGCATGGCTGCAAGCAAGCGTGAGGAATTCCGCAACCTAAAGCAAGGCTCTTTGTCTGTATATGACTACAACAAGTTGTTCCAGAAGCTCGCCCACTTTGCCAAGCAGGACGTTCCTGATGAGAAGAGCATGATATACCAGTTTAGGGGTGGTCTCAGAGAAGAAATTCAGCTAGCTCTTGTTCTCTTTGAGCCCTTGAGATACGATGAGTTCTACAACATGGCACTGAAGCAAGAGGCCTCTCAATTGAGGTGTGATGCTTCCAAGAAGCGAGTCAGAGATGTTACTCCTTCTTCCTCTACTCAAGTGGCCAAGCAGCAGAAGTATTGGCTTCGTCCTCCTCCGTTCCGTCAGCCGTATCAGCAGAAGAGCAAAGGTGGCAGTGGATCTTCCCACCCACCCAACCCTGGCTTTCAGAACAAGACTTTGTCTCAAGCTCCAAGATCGAGTGCTCCGTATCACCGTTCGCTTTCAGAGGTCACGTGCAACAAGTGCCAACAGAAGGGTCACTATGCCAACAAATGTTTCAACCAGAGGCGTCTTCCTCCTCCTCCTCCTCCTGTCAGATCGACAAGTACAGCTGTGGTCAAGCATAACCCTAAGCACGCCAAGGTCAACTTGATGAATGCAGCTCAGGCAGAGGATTCATCAGATGTCATCATGGGTAACCTTCCAGTTAACGATATTCCTGCAAAAGTTCTTTTTGACACGGGTGCATCGCATTGTTTCATCTCGAGATCGTTTTCATCTAAGCATGGTTTGGCTTTGCAAATTTTGCCTGGTCCATTAGCAGTTGTCTCTCCCGGTAGGCGCATGCATGCTAACTCCATTGCTCTGGATGTTACTATCACTTTGGGTGACTACAAGTTTCTATCTTCTCCTATGGTTCTTGGTGACTCGGATATTGATCTTGTTCTCGGAATGGATTGGCTTTCTAAGAACAAGGCTCAGCTTGATTGTGCAGCCAGGCAGATTCAATTGACTCATTCGTCTGAGGATGTAATTGTGTTTGCCGCTCGTGATGATACCATCCGCCTGTTTTCTCTCAATGAGAAGGGTGAACTGGATGCTATCTCGCAAATTCCAGTCGTTTGCGAATATTAAGACATCTTTCTAGAAGAGCTCCCAGGAATGCCTCCGCATCGGCCAGTTGAATTCGTTATTGATCTTGAGCCCGGCATGGAACCTGTGTGCAAACGTCCTTACAAGATTGGACCTGAAGAGTTGAAGGAGCTGAAGAAGCAACTCGATATTCAAGAGAGAATGGGTCTCATCCGTCCTAGTTCTTCTCCGTGGGGTTGTGGTGTTCCTTTTGTGAAGAAGAAGGATGGAACGGACCGACTTTGTGTTGATTACCGTCCATTGAACAAGAAGACAATCAAGAACAAATACCCACTTCCCAACATCAACGAGCTGTTCGAACAACTCAAAGGTGCCCAAGTATTCTCCAAGCTTGATCTCCGTATGGGTTATCATCAGATTCGAATCCGTGAGCAAGATATTCCCAAGACGGCTTTCAGGACAAGCTATGGTTCATATGAATACACTGTCATGTCTTTTGGCCTCGTCAATGCTCCTCCGACGTTCTCTCGCATGATGAACTTCATCTTCAACGCCTACACCAATGACTTCGTTTTGGTCCATCTCGACGACATTCTGGTTTTCTCGAAGAACAAGGAAGATCATGCCAAGCACTTGCGTTTGGTACTCGATAAGCTCAGGGAACATCAGTTCTACACCAAGTTCTCCAAGTGCGAATTTTGGCTCGATGATGTTCTTTATCTTGGTCATATCATCTCTGCCAAGGGCATTGCCGTGAATCCTGAGAAGGTTTTTGCAATTGTGAATTGGGAACCTCCTCAGAACGTGAAGCAACTCTGTAGCTTCCTCGGTCTCGCAAGCTATTGCTGAAGATTCGTTGAAAACTTTTCTAAGATCGCGAAGCCTCTCTCAAATCTTCTCCAGAAGCACGTCAAGTACGTTTGGTCTCCGGAGTGTGACATTGCTTTCAACACTTTGAAAGAGAAATTGATCACTGCTCCAGTTCTGACTCCGCCCGATGAATCCAAGCCGTACGAGGTCTTTTGTGATGCCTCTCTCCAAGGTCTTGGCGCAGTTTTGATGCAAGAGAAGAAAGTTGTTGCTTATACCTCTCGCCAGTTGAAGCCTAATGAGAAGAACTACCCCACTCATGATCTCGAATTGGCGGCAGTTGTGCATGCTCTTTTGACTTGGAGACATCTTCTATTGGGAAGAAAAGTGGACATTTTCACTGATCACAAGAGTCTCAAGTACATCTTCACTCAGCCTAATCTCAACCTCAGGCAAACTCGATGGGTCGAAATGATTCAAGGGTATAATCCGAGTATCGAGTATACTCCAGGCAAGGCCAATGTGATTGCTGACACATTGAGCAGAAAGGCTTACTGCAACAGTCTGATTCTCAAGCTTTATCAACCCGAGCTTTGTGAAGCTTTCCGCAAACTTAATCTGCAAATTGTTCCTCAAGGTTTCCTCGCCAACCTTCAAGTCTCTCCTACCTTGGAAGACCAGATTCGCCAAGCCCGGCTTCTTGATGCTATGGTGAAAAAGGTGAAGATTGGGATTGCCAAGAGTCAACCCAAGTACAAGTGCTACCGCCTTGATGACAGGGACACTCTCTTCTTTGAGGATCGTATTGTTGTACCCAAAGGTGACCTCCGTAAAGTGATCATGAACGAGGCTCACAATTCTCTCCTCTCCATCGACCCTGGAAGCACGAAGATGTATCAGGACCTCAAGCAAGCTTATTGGTGGACTCGAATGAAGCGCGAGATTGCTCAATTCGTGAATGAGTGTGATGTCTGCAGAAGAGTGAAGGCAGAACACCAAAGGCCAGCTGGTCTCCTCCAACCTCTTGCCATTCCAGAATGGAAGTTTGACCACATTGAAATGGACTTCGTGACTGGTTTTCCAAAGTCCAAGCGCGGCAATGATGTTATATTCGTTGTCATCGACAAACTCACTAAAGTGGCTCACTTTCTGCCTATCAAAGAGTCGATCACTGCAGCTCAATTGGCGGAACTCTATACCTCTTGGATTGTCTCTCTGCACGGTATTCCACAAGTGATCTCTTCAGACCATGGCAGCATCTTTACATCCAAGTTTTTGGATTCTTTTCAGAAGGCCATGGGCACCAACATCCGCTTCAGCACAGCTTTCCGTCCTCAAACTAGCGTTCAAGTCGAGCGTGTCAACCAAATTCTTGAAGATATGCTCAGGGCTTGTGTGATCTCCTTCGGCATGAAGTGGGAGGATTGTCTTCCTTATGTTGAATTCTCCTACAACAACAGTTTTCAAGCAAGTTTGGGCAAGGCCCCATTTGAAATTCTGTATGGCAGGAAGTGCCGTACCCCTCTCAACTGGTCTGAAACCGGTGAACGTCAGCTTTTGGGTAATGACTTAATCACAGAGGCAGAGGAAATGTGCAAAGTCATTCGTGATAACCTCAAAGCAGCCCAATCCCGCCAGAAGAGCTACTATGATAGTGAGCACCATGATTTGGCTTTCGAGATCGGAGATCATGTTTACCTCCGCGTCTCTCCTATGAAAGGTACTCGTCGCTTCGGTATCAAAGGGAAGCTTGCCCCCAGATACGTGGGACCTTTCAAGATTGTCAGCAAGAGAGGCGACCTCGCCTATCAACTCGAGCTTCCTTCAAACTTTGCAAATGTTCATGACGTGTTCCATGTCTCTCAGCTTCGAAAGTGCTTCAAGACTCCTGACCGCACCGTCAACTTCGAGGACATTGAGCTCCAAGAAGACCTCTCTTATCGTGAGCACCCAGTTGCTATTCTTGAAGAGACTGAACGCAAGACTCGCAATAAGTCAATCAAATTCCTCGAAGTCAAGTGGTCACACCATTCCGACCGTGAAGCTACCTGGGAACGCGAGGATCACCTCCGTTCTGAGTACCCGGCGTTCTTTCAGTCCTAGATCTCGGGACGAGATCCTTTCGTAGTGGTCGAGTGTTGTAACACCCCGGATGTAATTTTCCTAATTTGTACTCCAACTCTTGCCGTTTCTGGCGTTAAGTTATTTTATTTTCTCGGGTTCGGGTCTTTGTCTCCATGTGTTGTTATCGTTGTCATGCATCTCATATCATGTCATCTTGTGCATCGCATTTGCATACATATTCATCTCATGCATTCGAGCTTTTTCCCCGTTGTCCGTTTTGCATTCCGGCGCTTCGTTTTCCTCCGGTGGTCATTTCTAGCTTTCTTTCGTGTGTGGGGACTAAACATTTCCGGATTGAACCGAGACTTGCCAAGCGGCCTTGGTTTACTACTGGTAGACCGCCTGTCAAGTTTCGTACCATTTGGACTTCGTTTGATACTCCAACGGTTAACCGAGGTACCGAAAATGCCTCGTGTGTGTTGCAGCCCAACACCCTTCCAATTTGGCCCAAAACCCACCAAAAACCTCTCCATCATCTAGAGCGTTCGATCACGATCGCGTGGCTGAAAACCGCACCTCATTTGGACACTCCTAGCTCCCTCTACCTCTATTTAAAGATCCCCCGAAAATCTCCTTCTCCTTCCCCCCCGAAAACCCTAGATCTCATCATCGCGCGCCGCCGGACAAAAATCCCACCGACGGACACGTCCGGGCCGACCCCGCCGCCGCCACGTGGCATCACGCCATTCGCCCGCGCGCCGTGTCCACATCCCCGCCGGCCCGCTCGGCCCGGCCGGGGCCCCCGGAGCCCGTTCGGCTCGCCCCCGCCGCCTGGGAGCCCCGCGCCCGGCGCGCCGCCACCTCCCTCGAAGTCGGCCGCCGCCTGCCCTCCAGCACCGCCGCACCATCGCCGCCCCGCTGCCGCAGTTCGCCGGCGAACGCGGTCACCATCGCCGCCCCGGGCCCGCGCCCCTCGCCGCCCCTCGGGTCCCGCGCCCGGTCGCGCCTCCCCGGCCTCCCTCTCCGGCGAGAAGCTCCGGCGAGATCCGCCACCGCCTCGGCTTCCGTGCACCGTTGACTTTTATCTCGAGGTGGTTTTTTTCCTCTAAGTCCTCGAAATCCCAGTTTCAAGTGCCTATGTTCATCGTGTCGTAACTTTGCATCCGTAGCTCCGTTTTAGGCATATAGCATATCAAAATGTTCACCTCAGAGAGTACATCATTTCATTTCACTGTATCATTTTCATTTGAGTTCATCTTGATGCCCGAAATGCTGTTAGAAGAGTGCTACTTGAGTTATTTGTCAGATCTGCTACTCCATTTAGCTTTTTGTCATTTTTGCCATGATTATTGTGTGCATGTTATGACCATGAGTCCTACATATGTTTTGTTAAGGGTTTTGTCATCTTTCCAGAGGTGCAACCCATGTATTTTTGTGATGTGTGTGGTGACTAGCACAAGCTTACCAAGTGAGGCACTTGGTAATTCTGATTTCAGGGACTTAGCAATTGCACCAAGTCCTTGAGCTGTTTATCTCATATGGCCATATGTTCATGTTGTTTCCTAGTGATCCATGCCTCTTTTGAGGATGATCAGTAAGGATGTTTTGTTAATATTGTAGTGCTCTATCCATCTATGCCTTTGTTTGCATTTATGGAGCACCCTAGCTTGAGTCAATCGAGCTCTACTTTTGCTACTTTGTGAACCTGGGCAGATTGTCAACTTGTTTGCAATTTTGCCGATGATGTTGTCTTTGATCCGTGCATGCTATGCTATTGTTCTTGCCATGTCTAGCTTACATTTTATGTATTCTAGATGGATGTATGCTTAGTTGGTCATGACTTGCTCCTTAGTGAGTGCATCGAGCTCGTAAACATGCCTACTTGAGTTATGTTTCAGCATGTGCCAGTTTTCACTAAGTCTGAAAACTGATTATGTTTTTGCTATGTTGACATGCTTGCAATTGTATTTTCTGATCCCTTTTGGCTCAAGGTCACCAAGGGACTTTTGTTAAGCTCTTTGAGTAGCTCCATTCCATGCTTTACTTTGCCATGTTCAGGTCCTGTAGCATGTAGTTTTGTTGCTCCGAAGAGTGCTACCTGATCTGAAATTCCAGACAAGTGTTAATTTCACTAAGTCTGAAATCTGCTTGTCATATGCATTTTTGCCATGCTTGTTTGAACCTGTTAATGGATGAATTGGCCGTAGCTCAGTGCTAGACTTTTGTTAAGCATCATGAATGCATCCCTGCCATGTATTTTTTTGTCATGTTTGGGTGCTGTAGCATGTTCATCTCATTGCATTTAGAAGGCTACTTGCTATAAATCGCAGACCGGTGCCATACTTGAATTGCTTGCCATTTCCAAACCGTAACTCCGATTCCGACGTTCTTTATATCGTTTTCAAGCGATTTAATCTCATCTTTCCAGTGGCACACTTGGATTTCCAAGTTGAGGCCAGGTTCATGCATTCCTTGTCACATCTTGCATATGCATCCCGCATAGCATATCATCTTTGCATCATCTTGTTTGATCCTTGCACGTGGTTGATCATGTCCTTGTTGCTTGTTTGTCTTGTTTGGGTAGAGCCGGGAGACGAGTTCGCTAACGAGGAGCCCGTTGAGTTTGCTTTCGAGGATCCAGTCAACTCTGACAACTTTGCAGGCAAGATGATCATACCCTCGAAATCACTAGTATCTTGGCTTTGCTAGTTTGCTCGCTCTTTTGCTATGCCAATGCTACGATGCCTACCACTTGCTTTCAAGCCTCCCAAATTGCCATGTCAAACCTCTAACCCTCCATGTCCTAGCAAACCGTTGATTGGCTATGTTACCGCTTTGCTCAGCCCCTCTTATAGCGTTGCTAGTTGCAGGTGAAGATTGGAGGTCGTTCCTTGTTGGAACATTTATTTACTTGTTGGGATATTATTATATTGCCATGTTATCGTAATGCATCTATATACTTGGTAAAGGGTCGAAGGCTCGGCCTCTCGCCTAGTGTTTTGTTCCACTCTTGCCGCCCTAGTTTCCGTCATATCGGTGTTATGTTCCCGGATTTTGCGTTCCTTACACGGTTGGGTTATAATGGGAACCCCTTGATAGTTCGCCTTGATTAAAGCTTTTCCAGCAATGCCCAACCTTGGTTTTACCATTTGCCACCTAGCCTCTTTTTCCCTTGGGTTTCCGGAGCCCGAGGGTCATCTTATTTTAAACCCCCCCGGGCCAGTGCTCCTCTGAGTGTTGTTCCACCTGTCAGCTGCCGGTGGCCACCAGGGGCAACTCTGGGCTGGCCTACCCGTACCTAAGACAATCTGAGTGTGCCCTGAGAACGAGATATGTGCAGCTCCTATCGGGATCTGTCGGCACATTCGGGCGGTGTTGCTGGTCTTGTTTTAACCTGTCGAAGTGTCTTGAAGAACCGAGATACTGAGTCTGATCAGAACGTCTTGGGAGGAGGTCTATTCCTTCGTTGACCGTGAGAGCTTGTCATGGGCTAAGTTGGGACTCCCCTGCAGGGATTTGAACTTTCGAAAGCCGTGCCCGCGGTTATGGGCAGATGGGAATTTGTTAATGTCCAGTTGTAGATAACTTGAACCTTAACTTAACTAAAATGATTCAACTGAGTGTGTTACCGTGATGGCCTCTTCTCGGCGGAGTCCGGGAAGCGGACACGGTGTTGGAGTAATGCTTGCGCAGGTTGTCCTCTAGTTTCTCGCTCGCGCTTTGCCTCCTCTTCTCACTCTCTTTTGCGAATAAGTTAGCCACCATACTTTGCTAGTCGCTTGCTGCAGCTCCACCTATATTTACCTTGCCTTACCTATAAGCTTAAATAGTCTTGATCGCGAGGGTGCGAGATTGCTGAGTCCCTATGGCTCACAGATTACTATTACACCAGATGCAGGGCCTGATGATTCCGCTCCAGGAGACGCGCTTGAGCTCAAGTGGGAGTTCGACGAGGACTCTCAATGTTACTACGTTTCCTTTCTTGATGATCAATAGTGGTGCCCAGTTGGGATTGATCGGGACCGTGTCGCTTGTTGTGTTATCTTTTATTTTGGCGCCGTAGTCGGGCCATGAGTGTTTGGATGATGTAATGTTATTTATGTACTTGATTGATGTGGCGAGTGTAAACCAACTATGTTATCTCCCCTTTTATTATATTATTACATGGGATGTTGTGAATATTGCCTAACTTGCGACATATGCCTTCAATGCGATTATGTCTCTAAGTCGTGCCTCGACACGTGGGAGCTATAGTCGCATCGAGGGTGTTACATGGGGCGACGGGGCGGGGGGCGGTGGGGCGGCGGCGGGGTGGTGGGCCGACGGGGCGGCGGCGAGGGGAGAGAAAGAGAGAGAGGGGGCGGGGTGGGGCGGCCGTTAACGTTAGTGGGCCCTCCCTCTTTGCCGTCCGCCCCCCTTTGCCGTCCGCCTTTTTGCTCTTTACCATCCGCTAGCGGACGGCAAAGAGGGGGGGGGGGCGTTAGGTTTTTTTTAGCAGCTCGTCAGTGGGGCCCCTACCTCTTTGCCGTCCGCTAGCCGACGGCAAAGAATCTTTGCCGTCTGCTAGCCGACGGCAAAGAACTGGCTGATGGCAAATTAGGTCTTTGCCATCAGCCAGTTCTTTGCCGTCTGCTTTTTGGTAGCTGATGGCAAAGAGCTTCTTTGCCGTCTGCTAGCTGACGGCAAAGAGCTGGCAGATGGCAAAGTAGCTGATTCCAGTAGTGATAGGGGCTTATAGTTTTGCCTCCCAACGTTTTACCTCAAGGGTAATGTCAACAGTAATAGTTCATGAAAACTCACATCCAATTAGCCATATATACCAGGATCTTTCCAACATATTGTGCTTGCCAAAGGATAAAGTGTAAAAAGGAAGGGTGAAAATCACCATGACTCTTATGCAATGTAGGAGATAAAAGTAAAAGATAGGCCCTTCGCAGAGGGAAGCAGAGGTTGTCATGCGCTTTTATGGTTGGATGCACAAAATCTTAATGCGAAAGAATGTCACTTTATATTGCCACTTGTGATATGGACCTTTATTATGCAGTCTATCGCTTTTATTACTTCCATATCACTCGATCGTATAAAGCTTATTTCCTCCACACCAATCAATCATACATATTTAGAGAGAAATTTTTATTGCTTGCATCGATGACAACTTACTTGAAGGATCTTACTCAATCCATAGGTAGATATGGTGGACTCTTATGGCAAGACTGGTTTAAGGGTATTTGGAAGCACAAGTAGTATCTCTACTTGGTGCAATGAATTTGGCTAGCATGAGGGGGAAAGGCAAGCTCATCATGTTGGAATATCCAAGACAATATAATTTATCTTAGATGTAAGAAAACATAACCCATTACGTTGTCTTCCTTGTCCAATGTCAACTCTTTAGCATGTCATATTTTAATGAGTGCTCACAATCATAAAAGATGTCCAAGATAGTATATTTATATGTGAAGACTTCTCTTTCTTTATTACTTCCTATTAATTGCAACGATGACTAAAACTGTGTTTGTCAACCCTCAACAACTTTTATTCATCATACTCTTTCTATGTGAGCTCATTACTCTCCATAAGACTCACATGATCTCTTTGTTTCTTTTTATTTCTTTCTCTTTTCTTTTATTCACTTGGGATCATGGCAAAATAATCAAGCCCTTAACTCAACACTAATCTTTATTATATAGCTCATGGACTCGATTACATAGAAGTATAATAAAGCAAAACTCACAACTAGATCACACTAAGAACTTTTATTCTACTAGATCAAGATGTTACCAAAAGGATCGAACTAAGAAAAACGGTAAAGATAAAAGTGATGGTCATACGGTACCGGGGCACTCCCCCAAGTTTGGCAGTTGCCAAGTGGAGTGCCCATACCATGTGATTATGTCTCTCTTTTCAGGGATGGTGATGTGATGTTCTTGGCGATGATGCCCCTCAAGATACGATTCTCCTCCTCAAGCTTGTTGACTTGCTGCTTGAGGTCCATTATTTTCTTTCGGAGTTTTCCTGTAACAGCCAAAGCTCCCTGCACCCAAGGGTGCTGCATAGCTGCGGGAGAACTAGTGACACTCTTTTTCATATTCTCATAAGAAAGAAATCTAACATTCGAAGGGATAACCGAGTTTGGAATAGCTGAGCTCTGCAGTTCTCCCATTGTGAATCCAGCTTGGAGGCGGGAAGTGACTTCTTAATCCTCTTCCATGGCATCTATCCTCTTCAAATCAGCCTCCATCTCTTCCTCCATTGCTGGCCCAAAGGGGTCAACATGATTGTTTGTCGTTGGTCTCGGTGCCGGATGAGACACCTGGCTCTCCCCGACTGACTCTTGCGAAGACATCCTGCTCTAATCTGCAGCAGCAACAGCTCGAAACACAAACATGAGATAATTGTGTGATACGGGAGTCAAAACCTCCGGGAGATTATATAATGAATTTTTACCGACCAAAATACGTGTCGTGTACGAAAACGGAGTCCGGAGAGCACACGAGGTGCCCATGAGGTAGGGGGCGCGCCCAGTAGGGTAGGGCGCGCCCTCCACCCTCGTGGAGCCCTCGTGTCCTTCCCGGACCGCTGCTTATTTTTCTATTTTTCTAAATATTGCAAAACGGAGAAATATTGCCTTAAAAACTGTTTTGGAGTTGGTTTACTTACCGTACCACATACCTATTCCTTTTCGGAGTCTGAAACGTTCCAGAAAGTGTCCCTTATGTATTCCTCCGGGGTTACGGTTTCAATAGCATTGGTTTCAACATTTATGGGATTACCTGAGATATAGTGTTTGATTCTTTGGTCGTTCACCACCTTCAGATTTGTGCCTTCAAAGTTGTTGATTTTGATGGCACCGGAACAGTAGACCTCCTCGATAACGTAAGGACCTTCCCATTTAGAGAGAAGTTTTCCTGCAAAAAAATCTTAAATGAGAGTTGTATAGCAATACATAATCACCTACATTAAACTCATGCTTTCATATCCTTTTTTCATGCCATCTTTTAACTTTTTCTTTAAACAACTTGAAATTTTCGTAGGCTTGGGTTCTCCATTCATCAAGTGAGCTAATATCAAATAACCTCTTCTCACCGGCAAGTTTAAAATCATAATTAAGTTCTTTAATAGCCCAATAAGCCTTGTGTTCTAGTTCGAGAGGTAAGTGACATGCTTTTCCATAGACCATTTTATACGGAGACATACCCATAGGATTTTTATATGCAGTTCTATAGGCCCATAATGCATCATCTAGTTTCTTGGACCAATTCTTTCTAGACCTATTAACTTGACCACTAGACCGAGGGTGATAAGGAGATGCAATTCTATGATTAACATCATATTTAGCAAACATTTTACGGAAAGCACCATGAATAAAATGTGAACCACCATCAGTCATTAAATATCCAGGGACTCCAAATCTTGGAAAAATAACTTCTTTAAGCATTTTAATAGAAGTGTTATGATCAACACTATGATAACCCACAAGTATAGGGGATCGCAACAGTTTTCGATAAGTAAGAGTGTCGAACCCAACAAGGAGCTAAAGGTAGAACAAATATCCCCTCAAGTTTTATCGACCACCGATACAACTCTACGCACACTTGACGTTTGCTTTACCTAGAACAAGTATGAAACTAGAAGTACTTTGTAGGTGTTGTTGGATAGGTTTGCAAGATAATAAATAGCAAGTAAATAAAAACTAGGGGCTGTTTAGATAAAGACACAACTAAGTTAGGTCTAGTAGAGAGTTTGTTGTTACGAGAAAGTTATTTGTTACTAGGCAATCGATAACTAGACCGGTAATCATTATTACAATTTTATTTGAGGGAGAGGCATAAGCTAACATACTTTCTCTACTTGGATCATATGCACTTATGGTTGGAACTCTAGCAAGCAACCGCAACTACTAAAGATTCATTAAGGTAAAACCCAACCATAACATTAAAGCATCAAGTCCTCTTTATCCCATACACAAACAACCTACTTACTCGGGTCTGTGCTTCTGTTCACTCACGCCACCCACCATAAGCAAATCATAAACATATTGCAACACCCTACAACGGGGATCCCTCATGCTTGCACAACACGGAGAGCACCATAGGACATCACCAATAATAAAACATGCAACTCAAACCAATCTTGATCACCAAATAGCCATTAGGAAAAAACAGATCTACTCAAACATCATAGGATAACCATACATCATAGGGAAATAATATATAGCGTTGAGCACCATGTTTAGGTAGATATTACAGCGGGTAAGAGAGAGATTACACCGCTGCAAAGAGGGGGGAAGAGTTGGTGATGATGGTGGTGAAGTTGTTGGTGAAGATTGCGGTGATGATGATGCCCCCCGGTGGCACTCCGGCGCCACCGGAAGCAAGGGGGAGAGGGCCCCCCCTCTTCTTCTTCTTCCTTAACCTCCTCCCTAGATGGGATAAGGGTTTCCCCTCTGGTCCTTGGCCTCCATGGCGTGGGAGGGGCGAGAGCCCCTCCGAGTTTGGATCTATCTCTCTCTGTTTCTGCGTTCTCTCCTGGCTCTGTTTCACCGTTTCATGTATATATGGAGATCCGTAACTCCGATTGGCCTGAAACCTTCGCCGTGATTTTTTCTCTCCGAAAATTAGCTTTCTTGCGGCAAAATAAGAGCGCCAACCGCCTTACGGGTGGCTCACGAGGGTAGGGGGTGCGCCCAGGGGGGCAGGCGCCCCCTGCCTCGTGACCACCTCGGGCACCGTCTCACGTGGATTTTTCTTCCGGAATTTTCCAGATATTCCAAAAAGTATCTCCGTCCGTTTTTATCCCGTTTGGACTCCGTTTGATATGGATATTCTGCGAAACCAAAAACATGCAACAGACAGGAACTGGCACTGGGCACTGGATCAATATGTTAGTCCCAAAAATAGTATAAAAAGTTGCCAAAAGTATATGAAAGTTGAATAATATTGGCATGGAACAATCAAAAATTATAGATACGACGGAGACGTATCAGCATCCCCAAGCTTAATTCCTGCTCGTCCTCAAGTAGGTAAATGATAAAAAAGATAATTTTTGATGTGGAATTCTACCTAGCATAATCTTGATCACATATCTAATCATGGCATGAATATTAAGACACGAGTGATTTAAAGCAATAGTCTATCATTTGACATAAAAACAATAATACTTCAAGCCTACTAATAAAGCAATCATGTCTTTTCAAAATAACATGGCCAAAGAAAGTTATCCCTACAAAATCATATAGTCTGGCTATGCTCCATCTTCACCACACAATATATTCACCTCATGCACAACCCCGATGACAAGCCAAGCAATTGTTTCATACTTTTGACGTTCTCAAACCTTTTCAAATTTCACGCAATACATGAGCGTGAGCCATGGACATAGCACTATAGGTAGAATAGAATATGACGGTGGAGAAGACAAAAAGGAGAAGATAGTCTAAAATCAACTAGGCGTATCAAGGGGCTATGGAAATGCCCATCAATAGATATCAATGTGAGTGAGTAGGGATTTCCATGCAACGGATGCACTAGAGCTATAAGTGTATGAAAGCTCTAACTGAAACTAAGTGGGTGTGCATCCAACTTGCTTGCTCATGAAGACCTCGGGCATTTGAGGAAGTCCATCATCGGAATATACAAGCCAAGTTCTATAATGAAAATTCCCACTAGTATATGAAAGTGATAACTCAAGATACTCTCTATATGAAGAACATGGTGCTACTCTGAAGCACAAGTGTGGTAAAAGGATAGTAACATTGCCCCTTCTCTCTTTTTCTCTCATTTTTTGGGCCTTCTCTTTTTTTGGCCTTTCTCTTTTTTTTCTTTTTTCGTCCGGAGTCTCATCCCGACTTGTGGGGGAATCATAGTCTCCATCATCCTTTCCTCACTGGGACAATGCTCTAATAATGATGATCATCACACTTTTATTTACTTACAACTCAATATTACAACTCGATATCTAGAACAAAGATATGACTCTATATGAATGCCTCCGGCGGTGTACCGGGATGTGCAATGATCTAGCGTAGCAATGACATAAAAAATGGGCAAGCCATGAAAACATCATGCTAGCTATCTTACGATCATGCAAAGCAATATGACAATGGATGCTCAAGTCGTGTATATGATGATGATGGAAGTTGCATGGCAATATATCTCGGAATGGCTATGGAAATGCCATAATAGGTAGGTATGGTGGCTGTTTTGAGGAAGGTATATGGTGGGTTTATGGTACCGGCGAAAGTTGCACGGTACTAGAGAGGCTAGCAATGGTGGAAGGGTGAGAGTGCGTATAATCCATGGACTCAAGATTAGTCATAAAGAACTCACATACTTATTGCAAAAGTCTATTAGTCATCGAAACAAAGTACTACGCACATGCTCCTAGGGGGATAGATTGGTAGGAAAAGACCATCACTCGTCCCCGACCGCCACTCATAAGGAAGACACTCAATAAATAAATCATGCTCCGACTTCGTTACATAACGGTTCACCATACGTGCATGCTATGGGAATCACAAACCTCAAAACAAGTATTTCTACTAATCCACAACTACCACTAGCATGACTCTAATATCACCATCTTTATATCGCAAAACTATTGCAAGGAATCAAACATATCATATTTAGTGATCTACAAGCTTTATGTAGGATTTTATGACAAACCATGTGAATGATCAATTCCTGTCATCTCTCTAAATAGATATAACTGAAGCAAGAGAGTTTAATTATTTCTACAAAAGATATGCCCACACTCTAACAAATATAAGTGAAGCAAAAGAGCATTCTATAAATGGCAGTTTTCTATGTAAAAAGAAACAGGCAATCCAAACTTCAAATGATATAAGTGAAGCACATGAAGCATTCTATAAAGCCATACTCAAAAGATATAAGTGAAGTGCATAGAGCATTCTATAAATCAACCAAGGACTATCTCATACCATCATGGTGCATAAAAGAAAGATGAAAACTAAATGTAAAAGACGCTCCAAGATTGCACATATCGCATGAACGAAACGAATCCGAAAACATACCGATATTTGTTGAAGAAAGAGGGGATACCTTTCCAGCATCCCCAAGCTTAGACGCTTGAGTCTCCTTGAATATTTACTTGGGGTGCCTCGGGCATCCCTAAGCTTGAGCTCTTGCCTCTCTTCCTTCTTCTCACATCGAGACCTTCTCGATCATCGAACACTTCATCCACACAAAACTTCAATAGAAAACTCGATAAGATCCGTTAGTATAATAAAGAAAATCACTACTCTAAGTACTATTGCAAACCAATTCATATTTTTTTTGTGCATTGTGTCTAATGTAATATAGCTTTTTCATGGTTTAATCCACTGATATAAATTGATAGTTTCATCAAAACAAGCAAACTATGCATCAAAAACAGAATCTGTCTAAAATAGAACAGTCTATAATAATCTGAACATTAACCATACTTCTGATACTTGAAACATTCTACCAAAATTAGGAAAAATAAAAAAATTTATAGTAAGACAGTGAAAAAATAATCAGAACCATTTGACATTCCAGCAAAAAATGTAAAATCGCGCACTAAGCCAAAGTTTCTGTCCTACACCATACAAACCATCAAGCAAATGTAAACATCCTAAAGGCAAAACTTGGCACATTATTTTTATAATACAATGGAATTGTACAAGGGCATAATTATTTTTGTTGAAAGGTTTCTGTAATTAAGATTCACAAAGTTCCCATGGGCATGAACAAAGTTCAAGGACGTCTCCCACTTTCACAATGCTCGTCTCTCTCACTTTCACTTTTCTTTTAGAAAAAGTTTTGGGTTCCCCTCTTTATTTTTGTTGTTTTTAAATTATATGAAAGCACTCAACAGAAATAAATGACTCTCTAAAACTTCCGGGTTGTCTCCCTGGCAGCGCTTTCTTTAAAGCCATTAAGCTAGGCATATAGTGCTCAAGTAGTGAATCCACCCGGATCCCAAGGTATATCAAAGCCAATTTGAATCAAGAATGATTTGTAATTTAGTAGTGAGCACAAAGTAACATATATCAAGCAATGACGAAGTCTAACTCTCTTCCTATGCATCGGCATGTCATAAAAGAACAATTCATGCACACATAGTAAAGGCCAATGCATAGTATAAACAATTTCTTGCAATTTTTTCGTGTTGGAAACATAGAGAGGTGGAGATATAGTTCCTCTCTCATAATAATTGCAAGTAGGAGCAGCAAGCACATGCATATTATATCTATCAAAAACATCATGTGTAGTAGTGAAACGCAACCCATGAATATAATCCTTAATAAGGGAAAACTTCCCCGATATAGCATAGTCGGGAGAATTCAAAAAGATAATTGGACTATCATGCGTGGGTGCAATAGCAACAATTTCATGTTTAACATAAGGAACTATATCAAGTTCATCTCCATAAGCATAATTCGTATTGGCATCTTGGCCACAAGCATCATCAAAAAGGGATATTTCAAAAGAATCTAAGGGATCATAACAGTCATCATAGCAATCATCCTTCGGTAAGCACGAAGGGGAATTAAACAATGTATGAGTTGAAGAGTTACTCTCATTAGAAGGTGGGCACGGCTGATCAATCCGCTCTTCCTCCTTTTGTTCTTCGCTCTCTTCCTCATCTTTTTCATCCAATGAGCTCACAGTTTCATCAATTTCTTCTTCCATAGACTCCTGCAAAATATTAGTCTCTTCTTGGACAGCGGAGACTTTCTCAATAAGTGCATTAATTTCGGAATTGTATTCATAATTCTCATAGCAATATTTGAGGATAGCTAAATTTTCAAATCTATAAACAACATCATCAAAATCTTCAAACTCTTTACACACATATTCAATTTCATAAGAACCCATAAAAACAACAAATTCTTCTATTTATTCCACATCATAGTAATCATATATACCATTAGCATAAGAAGCTAAGGTTTTATTATCATTGAATTTGCATGAAAGGGGAAGGTGTGGAGCCTTCATCCTAGAGCAACAAGTTGTGACGTCCCGATTCAATCGTACACTAATCATACACGCAACATGTACGATCAAGATCAAGGACTCACGGGAAGATATCACAACACAACTCTAACAATAAAATAAGTCATACAAGCATCATATTACAAGACAGGGGCCTCGAGGGCTCGAATACAAGAGCTCGATCATAGACGAGTCAGCGGAAGCAACAATATTTGAGTACAGACATAAGTTAAACAAGTTTGCCTTAAGAAGGCTAGCACAAACTGGGATACAGATTGAAAAAGACGCAGGCCTCCTGCCTGGGATCCTCCTAAACTACTCCTGGTCGTCGTCAGCGGGCTGCACGTAGTAGTAGGCACCTCTCGAGTAGTAGTAGTCGTCGTCGACGGTGGTGTCTGGCTCCTGAGCTCCAACGTCTGTTCGCAGCAATCGGGTATAGAAAGGGGGAAAAGAGGGAGGAAAGCAACCGTGAGTACTCATCCAAAGTACTCGCAAGCAAGGAGCTACACTACATATGTATGCATTGGTATCAATTGGAATAAGGGTATCATATGTGGACTGAACTGCAGAATGCCGGAATAAGAGGGGGTTAGCTAGTCCTATCGAAGACTACACTTCTGGTAACCTCCATCTTGCAGCAGGAGAAGAGAGTAGAAGGTAAGTTCACCAAGTAGCATCGCAAAGCATAATCCTAACCGATGATCCTCTCCTCGCCGCCCTGTTAGAGAGCGACCACCGGGTTGTATCTGGCACTTGGAAGGGTGTGTTTTATTAAGTATCCAGTTCTAATTGTCATAAGGTCAAGGTACAACTCCAAGTCGTCCTGTTACCGAAGATCACGACTATTCGAATAGATTAACTTCCCTGCAGGGGTGCACCACGTTTCCCAACACGCCCGATCCCCTTTGTCCAGACACACCTTCCTGGGTCATGCCCGGTCTCGGAAGATCAACACGTCGCAGCCCTACCTAGGCACAACAGAGAGGTCAGCACGCCGGTCTAAATCCTATGGCGCAGGGGTCTGGGCCCATCGCCCTTTGCACACCTGCACGTTGCGTACGCGGCCGATGAGCAGACCTAGCCTCCCTTATACAAGACCAGGCGTTCCAGTCCAACCCGGCGCGCGCCGCTGAGTCGCTGACGTCACGAAGGCTTCGGCTGATACCACGACGTCGAATGCCCATAACTGTCCCCGCGTAGTTGGTTAGTGCGTATAGGCCAGTAGCCAGACTTAGATCAAATACCAAGATCTCATTAAGCGTGTTATCTTGAAGTAACCGCGAACGACGACCAGGGCCAGGCCCACCTCTCTCCTAGGTGGTCTCAACCTGCCCTATCGCTCCGCCACAAAGTAACAGTCGGGGGCCGTCAGGAACCCAGGCCCACCTCTACCGGGATGGAGCCACCTGTCCTTTCAGTCCCCTCATCAGAATCACTTGCTGGTACTCAACGAGCTGACCCGACTTTAGTCACCACCTGTGTCATGTATATAAAGTATATAGTATATACCCGTGATCACCTCCCGAAGTGATCACGGCCCAGTAGTATAGCATGGCAGACGGACAAGAGTGTAGGGCCACTGATGGAACACTAACATCCTATACTAAACATTAGGATAGCAGGTACAGGTATCAACAATTGTAGCAACAATGACAGGCTATGCATTAGAATAGGATTAACGGAAAGCAGTAACATGCTACACTACTCTAATGCAAGCAGTAGAGAGAAGAATAGGCGATATCTGGTGATCAAAGAGGGGGCTTGCCTGGTTGCTCTGGCAAGAAGGAGGGGTCATCTCCGATGTAGTCGAACACACGGACATCGGCAGCGGTCTCTGAGTCTACCGAAAAGAAGTAACAAAGGGGGAACACAATAAATAACAAAGCAATCAAATGTAACACAAAGCAAGATGCGGCAATACGTTGTGCTAGGGGTGACCTAATGTAGGGATAAGCGATACCGGCGAAGGGGGGAAACATATGGGAAAGTATTCCCGGTGTTTCGCGTTTTCGGGCATATGAAACGGAGGGGGAAAGTTGCGTGTTCGCTATGCTAGGGATGCGTGGCGGACGAACGGGCTGCACATCCGGATTTTCGTCTCGTCGTTCTGAGCAACTTTCATGTACAAAGTTTTTCCATCCGAGTTACGGTTTATTTTATATGAATTTTCAAAGGTTATTGTATTTTCTGAAATAAATTTAAATTCGAAATTAAGTAGAAAATTCTATGTGCACACACTGTTGGCTAGCCACAGTGGATGACAGATGGGTCCAGAGGACCCAGTTGACCCAACAGATGAATAGTACAGGGGGGTCCCACATGTAAGTGTCCTAATGACTTATGAAATGATTTTCCTTTAATCTAAAATAAGGGGGACCCACATGTCATTGGTTGTACACTTTAACAGAGGGATTTGGTGAGCTGTTTATCTAAGGGGCCCACGAGTTAGTATGTAATTAGCAGGGGGTAGCCTAATCAGAGGGGGGGGGGGTTGTCCCTAAGCTAAACAGGGGCCGGCTCGGCACACACGGGCGCCGGAGTGTGCCGGTGGCCTTGGCCACAACCAGCAGCGGCGGCGGCCTCCGACAGGGGCGCGCTGGAAGCGCCCGCGGCCCTGGGCGCCAGCTCGGTGGGAGCAGGCGGGGGGGGAGGAGAAGCAATGGCCGAGTGCAGCCGCCGCGGCAAGCAGCACGCGAGCAGGGGAGAACGGGGGTAGGGCGCGGGGTAACTACGACGCGGTCGGCGGCAGGCCGGAGCAGGCGTGGTCCGGCGGTAACGAGCGAGGCGAGCGCGGTTGCGGGCACGCGGACGCACGCTTGGGCGTAGTCAGAGGCGAGGCGGCCAGAGGCCTGTACGCGACGGCGGTCAACGGGCGGAGCTCGATGAATCGGTGCCTAAGGGGCATGGGGAGGAGGAAGAGGGGGTCGGGGACGACCGGATGCTCACATTGGTGCTCATAGTGGTCTCGGGGAAGCCGGGGAAGCACGAGGTCGAGCGGATCGACGAAATTGGCGACGACGACCGTGGTGACGAAGACAGGTCGATGGCGAGGCTCGGAACTCTGCAGTACAACTCCTTCTACTCAGGTGTCGAGGACGCTGGTGCCCACCTCCTTGTCTTCTCGTTGCGGCTCGTGGTGGACGTCGACGACGACAATGATGGCGGCGCGACGACGGTTGCGCCCCGGCATGGACGAAATTAAGAGGGAGAGAGACGAGCGAGGGGAAAACGGTGGGCTAGGGTTTCGCAGGGGGGGAGGGAGCAACCTTGTAGGGCGCCAAGGGGAGTGGATGGCCGCCCCGTGGCCATAGGCGCCGTGTACGGCCGCCCTCTGTCCACGAGCTCCCGATGAACAGAGGAAGGGGAACGACCTGGCGGTGGGCTGGGCCTGTCCAGTGGCCAAGGCCCAGGGGAATTAGTGGGGAGGGGTTTTGTTTTCTTTTGCTGATCGGGGTTTTCCTTTTCTTTTGTCTAACTCCTTTTTTTGCCTATGTTTGCATTTTCTTTTTGTACCAAAAGAGTTTTGTTTTGAGCGAAACGTGGCACATAATTCTAACACAATATATTGAGATGGAACAAAAAGTATTGGGTCAAAAGGAGTTGTCTAACCATTTTTAGAAATTGAAAAGGTCAATTTCAAAAGATGCTGGACCACTAAATAATTTCCAGGGGCACCTTCGGAATCCAAAAGAGGTTTGTTCCAACATGACAAATATCCATCGATTATTTGCCACACTTTGAACATTTTAGCTTTCATGTTTGAAAACTTTTATTTTGGACTTTAAGTTAAATTTGAATTTGGACCAGGTTCGAACTAACGAGAGTTTAACAACAGTAATCATGATGACGTTGCATCATTAGCAGGGAATTACTGTAGCTTAATTATCAGGGCGTCACAATTCTCCTCCACTACAAGAAATCTCGTCCCGAGATTTAAGGTGCGGAATAAGGGGGAAAGACTTGGGAAGGACGGAGTTCAACACAAGATAGGTACCTGGGGGCTATCTCGGTGAACGTGGCATAGAGGCATCTCTCGAGTTGAAATTCAAGCAAGTCATCGAGAGCAAGGTAAGGAGGTGCAATAAGGAGCTTCAACTGGGTAGGCAACCGTTCGTTACCTGAAACGAAGGGTGAAATGGGTTCATAGTAATGGGAATAAGTATTGCATCTGATACCAGAACATATCACAAGGAAGGTGGCTCGTGAATTGCATACGAAGCCAAGCGTGAGGAACAATTTTGGAAGACAGGGATGTATAGGAGAGTCAGGTTTCGATCCTGTGGAACTGTGGATTATGAGCCCACCATGTGGGTTGAAAGCGGGAAGGGTCCTATCATTTGCATGGTCATGACAGCAAGGCAGGTCAGAGGACAACCTGTCAGTTATGTTGGCAACAACGTTGGTACCAAGGGCGAGGGACGAAGAGAACCATTTTCTTGCTCGTTGAACGAGGCAGACCAATCGGCAATGTTCGCGTCCATCGGTGGTTACCGGAATTTCATCAACAAAAGTAACAGGGTCCTTTTGACAGAATTGTACACCGAGGTGTTTACAAAAGCAGGAGAATATTACTGCTTAGATCATATAGATCACATGAAAGGTTAAACCAATCAATGGAAAGGAAACGATGATTGTCCGGTTTAAGAGAGCAATGGAAAGGAAAATGTGTTTAAACACATATTTCAAGGGTATATCCTTCCCAAGGACAGGCAGAGCATGATATTTGTGACAAGACATAATGTAGAAAATCCTTTAGGTGAGTGGAGAGAATTTTCAAGACATTACCCATACAACGGTGTTTGGATAATTGAGCAAGAAACATTCAGCATTGGGCTTCAAATGTTCTTGTTGAAAATCGGAGTACCACAGACATGCTTCTTGATAGCATTGACACGGTCTTCAAGCAAAGGTCAGACTTCGGATATACGAAGGATCCATCAAGAACAACTTGTAAAATAAGTCTTACAATTTCCTCATGGAAGAATGGATATCCTTGCTACAAAGGAAATTATAACAGTAGGTCCTCCGGTCAGGTGTGCTAGGCATGACATCACCTTACCGAGTCATATAAAGACCAATGTTATAACCCTTGGCAATATGTTCCAACCATCATATCTGACCGAGATTCAGATCTGATTGGGGTCAGGATACCTCAGACATCAGGATGCCTGAGAAGAAAAGGTGCAACACAATTTGACGAGATGCCATTGTGAGATTCTCGGAAATGATCTAGGGAAGCGAGTTCTGAAACCAGAGTTCATCATTAAACCAAGGAGAGGATGAGGGGGTGGCTGATGAACTAAACGACAATTCATCAAGATTTCCAAAAGATGGATTTCCACAATCATGTGAACAAGGAGATAACATTTGTCAAATCAAATGGTATAATGATGTATGCTCGAGGAAAACACACACACAATTAAACATTGGTTGAAAGGTGCACCCATAATATGGGCTTAGGTAGCATGATAAATGTTTAGAATGGTGTTTCAATAACCAATACACAAAGAATGAAACTATCATTCGTTAACTTACAAGCAATAGGGTTGCTAGAAGTTTAGAATTTTACACCTCACAGTTCAATCGTCGGTATTCCGATTGGAAACAACATGGGGACCAAGAGATGAATGGAGATGGCGATAAGTATTACTATATCAAGAATTTCTTAAGAGGTGGTCAAATTCTATCAACATTCTTGACATAAAAAATGGTAATACTCCAAGGTAAAGGAGAACAAATGCTGGATAGCAAGGATCTCAAGGTATACACAAAACACGAACAAGTTTGTGTTGGAAAGACGGCAAGGAAGTAGTCGATGACAATACAAATTACCAAGGGACAAGGATGGTATTTCTCATCATGAATACAATTGATATCCTGGAAGGAGTCAAAATGTTGATGATGATCACGACAATTTGTTGTCGAGAGGATCCATGAAGAAGTAATTGAATAGCGACTGCATCAAGCAAAAGGACTGATGCAACAAAAGATTATTGGAGCCACGGATATGATACAAACTCGAAATCAAGCTTACTGTTTTTATGGCGAAATTATATGAGGAGGGAGATCGATGTAAGGTTAGCTCATCGTCGAAAATTGTGCTCCGGAAAGGAGGACCAGGTAGCACAGTTAAATTTTTAGCACAATAATGATATAGCCGATCGGGCTAGGAATGTCTTGAAGGATTATTAAACTCATAAACAACGAAGATTACTTAGAGTTATCGAACCAGAGTGCGGATCGGTTCACTTACCGGTGTTCTTGAGCAACTAACAACTCAAAACCCATGAAAAATTGGAATCAGTGAAAAATAATAGCTGATGAAGACTCATAAGATGCAACACAGTTCTTAGATATTCTCGAGATACCAGACGGTAATACTTGACGTTAGATCAACGTAGAGGTTGGACTGGTGTAATGACTTGCAAAAGACAAGTGATGTAACTTGTCCAAGAAATGGGATCAAAGAGAAAATATGGTCGGAACCACGATTGCATAGGATCAATTCAAAGATACCAGATGATATTATATCAACGAAATAGTTATTATTACAAGAAGCTTCTATGGTAGGATCTACATCTTGTCCATGGGCATGAACACAAAGTTTAAGGTCGACTCCCACTTCTCCAATGTATGACCTTTCATTCACTTCTCATTTTCGAAGAAGTTGTAGTGTTGAAATTTTATCTGGCAAAATACCAGAAGAGTAGGACTCGTGAAAACCTTCAAGTTCATCGTATTAAGGAAGGCATAGGTTCAAGCCATTGGGGCTTCTTAGAACATATACCACAAACTTCAGGAGTAAATAACACAAGCTCAAAAGTAGAGCATGGTTGACAAAGAAGAGGATACAATTTACCAAAGTCATTATATACCCGTGGAAAGGCTCACAAGGTTATTGAATATAAAGGACGTTGTCGGATAAAATCCAACAAAGGATCTGGTGGTCCATAAGGGATCTGATGCGAGCATCGGTACTCAACCAGAAGAAGAAAGAATGCAAGGAGATCAGATGATAGAAACATCTGACTTAATTCAAAGCTCAATTGCAAAGGAAGTATGAATTCCAAAACAAGGGATCATAAGCAATGCTCTGATTAGGGATGCATACGTTGAATAGACTTAGGGGTACATTCGACGACAACTTGATTGGTCGAGGACCAGCTCATGTTCAAAATGACGTCTGAGCCGGAAGGATGAATCCTATGATCCGATTGAGGATTGTGAGCATTCGCAACATATCGAATCAAGTGACTCGAAATGATAGTGACAGAGGATGTCAACGGAGATTACTAGGGAATTAACCATAATGCAGGCAAGGAATTCAAGAGCAATGGGCTGCTAAGGTTTTCCAGAAAATCGAATGGTATTTCGAGGTCTTTTGTGAAACACATGAACAACTAGGGATGACCAGATACTCGACAAGTGCGAGGAATTATCTGTAGGGGTATTTACGTGGCAAGGAACTGCAAGGCAGTAGGCACAAAGTATACTCGGAATAATAGAGACAATTTCGGGGTATCTTGTAATAACAAGATCAACGGGGAATGATTGTATGAATGGCAAGTGTACGTGGTTATCCATAGGGGTAGCGATGATAGGGAATTGCAAAAGCAACGGGCACCAAGTCTCGAGGGAACATCGGAGAGTAACTTCGAAATCTTCTGGTGCAGCTGGCGATCATCTGCACGGAAGGGGCTCTCCGGGAGAAAGTGGTGACGAGAACCTAGAGTTATAATTTGTAAAATCATTTAACCCGAATAGAAGAGAGAGCAGAATCCCAGAGTATAGACGAGGAATAAAATATCCTAATACCACCCAATGGTGACGTGGGCCCATGGGCCGCACAGCCAAGTTAGTAAAAAAATTCCATCGACTAGACTCAACTTCGGCCAAGGAGTGTGGAAGGGGAATTCCTACAGGCAGTCGGCTCTGATACCAACTTGTGATGCCCCCGATTCAATCGTACACTAATCATACACGCAACATGTACGATCACGATCAGGGACTCATGGGAAGATATCACAACACAACTCTAACAATAAAATAAGTCATACAAGCATCATATTACAAGCCAGGGGCCTCGAGGGCTCGAATACAAGAGCTCGATCATAGACGAGTCAGCGGAAGCAACAATATCTGAGTACAGACATAAGTTAAACAAGTTTGCCTTAAGAAGGCTAGCACAAACTGGGATACAGATCGAAAAAGACGCAGGCCTCTTGCTTGGGATCCTCCTAAACTACTCCTGGTCGTCGTCAACGGGCTGCACGTAGTAGTAGGCACCTCTCGAGTAGTAGTAGTCGTCGTCGACGGTGGCGTCTGGCTCCTGGGCTCCAACGTCTGTTCGCAGCAATCGGGTATAGAAAGGGGGAAAAGAGGGAGCAAAGCAACCGTGAGTACTCATCCAAAGTACTCACAAGCAAGGAGCTACACTACATATGTATGCATTGGTATCAATTGGAATAAGGGTATCATATGTGGACTGAACTGCAGAATGCCAGAATAAGAGGAGGGATAGCTAGTCCTATCGAAGACTACGCTTCTGGTAACCTCCATCTTGCAGCAGGAGAAGAGAGCAGAAGGTAAGTTCACCAAGTAGCATCGCATAGCATAATCCTAACCGATGATCCTCTCCTCGCCGCCCTGTTAGAGAGCGACCACCGGGTTGTATCTGGCACTTGAAAGGGTGTGTTTTATTAAGTATCCAGTTCTAATTGTCATAAGGTCAAGGTACAACTCCAAGTCGTCCTGTTACCGAAGATCACGGCTATTCGAATAGATTAACTTCCCTGCAGGGGTGCATCACATTTCCCAACACGCTCGATCCCCTTTGTCCAGACACACCTTCCTGGGTCATGCCCGGCCTCGGAAGATCAACACGTCGCAGCCCTACCTAGGCACAACAGAGAGGTCAGCACGCCGGTCTAAATCCTATGGCGCAGGGGTCTGGGCCCATCGCCCTTTGCACACCTGCACGTTGCGTACGTGGCCGGTGAGCAGACCTAGCCTCCCTTATACAAGAGCAGGCGTTCCAGTCCAACCCGGCGCCCGCCGCTCAGTCACTGACGTCACGAAGGCTTCGGCTGATACCACGACGTCTAGTGCCCATAACTGTCCCCGCGTAGTTGGTTAGTGCGTATAGGCCAATAGCCAGACTCAGATCAAATACCAAGATCTCATTAAGCGTGTTATCTTGAAGTAACCGCGAACACCGACCAGGGCGAGGCCCACCTCTCTCCTAGGTGGTCTCAACCTGCCCTATCGCTCCGCCACAAAGTAACAGTCGGGGGCCGTCAGGAACCCAGGCCCACCTCTATCGGGATGGAGCCACCTGTCCTTTCAGCCCCCTCATCAGAATCACTTGCGGGTACTCAACGAGCTGACCCGACTTTAGTCACCACCTGTGTCATGTATATAAAGTATATAGTATATACCCGTGATCACCTCCCGAAGTGATCACGACCCAGTAGTATAGCATGGCAGACGGACAAGAGTGTAGGGCCACTGATGAAACACTAACATCCTATACTAAACATTAGGATAGCAGGTACAGGTATCAACAATTGTAGCAACAATGACAGGCTATGCATCAGAATAGGATTAACGGAAAGCAGTAACATGCTACACTACTCTAATGCAAGCAGTAGAGAGAAGAATAGGCGATATCTGGTGATCAAAGAGGGGGCTTGCCTGGTTGCTCTGGCAAGAAGGAGGGGTCATCTCCGATGTAGTCGAACACACGGACATCGGCAGCGGTCTCTGAGTCTACCGGAAAGGAGTAACGAAGGGGGAACACAATAAATAACAAAGCAATCAAATGTAACACAAAGCAAGACGCGGCAATACATTGTGCTAGGGGTGACCTAACATAGGGATAAGCGATACCGGCGAAGGGGGGAAACATATGGGAAAGTATTCCCGGTGTTTCGCGTTTTCGGGCAGATGAAATGGAGGGGAAAAGTTGCGTGTTCGCTATGCTAGGGATGCGTGGCGGACGAACGGGCTGCGCATCCAGATTCGTCTCGTCGTTCTGAGCAACTTTCATGTACAAAGTTTTTCCATCCGAGTTACGGTTTATTTTATATGAATTTTCAAAGGTTATTGTATTTTCTGAAATAAATTTAAATTCGAAATTAAGTAGAAAATTCTATGTGCACACACTGTTGGCTAGCCACAGTGGATGACAGATGGGTCCAGAGGACCCAGTTGACCCAACAGATGAATAGTACAGGGGGGTCCCACATGTAAGTGTCCTAATGACCTATGAAATGATTTTCCTTTAATCTAAAATAAGGGGGACCCACATGTCATTGGTTGTACACTTTAACAGAGGGATTTGGTGGGCTGTTTTATCTAAGGGGCCCACTAGTTAGTATGTA